>NC_138309.1:79442500-79522500 GCF_965601325.2 Salmo salar
ATCAGAGTGAAAATTTGATTATTTACTAAGGCTCGATGGAGATTAGCTTTTAATATGTTGATAAGTGTTATAGAGTTGTCGTTCAAGTGATAGAAAATCTTTACTCATGTCCATTTCTTAATTGCATTGACAATTAACAACCACACCAGGTGAGGTATATCAGTAGAGGTCACTGCAACACAATGTACCAACCTCCCACAACCACACCAGGTGAGGTATATCAGTAGAGGTCACTGCAACACAATGTACCATCCTCCCACAACCACACCAGGTGAGGTATGTCAGTAGAGGTCACTGCAACCCAATGTACCATCCTCCCACAACCACACCAGGTGAGGTATGTCAGTAGAGGTCACTGCAACACAATGTACCAACCTCCCACAACCACACCAGGTGAGGTATGTCAGTAGAGGTCACTGCAACACAATGTACCAACCTCCCACAACCACACCAGGTGAGGTATATCAGTAGAGGTCACTGCAACACAATGTACCAACCTCCCACAACCACAGTGGCTCATTTTAACGGCCAAAGTACGTATTCATTATGAATAATACATGTTAATGTGCATGTCACACAAGTTATAATTTTTTAATTTACCAAAGTTACCGAAATCTTCAGTAGTTTTGATAATTAACAGAACATCTATGGCAATCTATCGTAACTTTGGTAATTTATACTTGAATAACAAAACCCCCAAAAATATTCAGAAATAGTACAGATTTGTTATATCTATGTCCATATTGTCCATTAGTTTCTAGTAGATAGATCATATGGTTTAAGAGAAAATAGCCTAATTAATGAAAAAGCTAATCAACAACGGCATTCTTTTCAATTACCTCTGCAACTCTTCCAACTATTGACTTTTTTCACAACTGCCACTAGTTTGACACCAAAACATTGACAACAAATACATATTGACATCGTAAAATAAATAAAAGTGTGCAAAAAATATATAAATAATACTTCATGCTGAAACCCTCATATTAAACACCAATGGTATTCACTTAGTTGATGGTTTATATTTAGGATAACGTTTTACAGCTTTGTCATTTTATATTTATTTTAAAATCATATTTTTTAATTATTTCATATATTTGACATGTGATAAGGCCAGAGAGAGGCCCAGAGATGATTACCTGTGATAATCTGAAGGACTCAAAAAAGTCACTAGATGTCTTTTAGAGAGATTACATTAAATCCTTGAAAGACACAACATTTCTGGTAGTTTACTGGTAAACTCTGAACGTTCCCAGTAATATACCCTGCAACGCTACACAAGACAAACACACTGTGTGCTGCCTTTAATGGATTGTCTGAGATGCAGTGACATCATACAGGTTGAATGTCCCTGAAACAGACATAAAAGCTACATACAAAGTGGACTGTGGTTCCTTTGAGGCTTATGTAATGTTGATAGGAATTTTCTAAAACACACACATGCTTGCAGGATTTTGCATAAATGTCTGAAATGTCTATGATATAGAATATTTCAGAGCAGAATCCTATTCTGATACCCGCAGGTCTTGTTTCTCATGACCTTTGACCTGGACAATGAACTGTGACATGACCCACCAATCACACAAAATCTTGACTGATATAATCGTTGTGTTCTGTAAGAGTTACAAGTTCACAGGAAACATTTGAGGCATAGTTTTTTGGGGGGATAAATATCTAATATTTATTTAGACCTCAGTTTATACTGACTTAAGAACAGGTCAATAAAATAGAGATGAGCGCATTTGCCCCTCAAACTAACACAGCAATAGGTAATCCTACATAATAAGATGACATATTAAAATGGGCAACTTTATGATCAGGCAGAATAAACAACACCAGCTGACATGTTCACATAACCCGTTTGGTTTTTGAAATGCTACATTCAGGTGCAATGAGGTTCTACATTCAGCATGTGTGGCAAACAAACTTAAATGCTATTCCAACCCAAATAGGCATGATTAAGACTGTAGGTCCATTGACTGTGTGCATTATAGCATGTGATCCTTTTAGCGGAATGGAGTTGGAGACTGGCAACAGAATTTGCTTGTTGTTCTTAAACGAGTTGGGTAGGTAACTACAGCAGCAAACACGGCTAGTCTCAAGGCTGACCTTTCTGTTGATGTAATGGAAGCCTCCTGATCTTGATCCCGACGACCTGCTCCGAGACTAAGAGAGGATGTAATTGAATGAGAGGTTGGAGGTCAACTCGTGTTAGAGACATGCCAAGGCTCCCCCCTGAAACATGGCCTCTTCTCTAGATAACCTCTGGTACAGAATGTGAGGATCCTGACAGCAGAGCTTTGCTACACGTTAGATGATTTCCGCCCAACAGTCCAAGTCTATTTCCATGCAATGTGTTTAGCCCCACTGAGCATTGCTTTTAGAAGTTAATAATGACCGACGTGTCCCAATTATGTTAAACACAAATAGAGTTGTTAGGTATAACTCTACATAAGCATCATGACTACTGACATTCGATTAGTAGCCTAATCATTTTTGCAAAATCACAGTTGCATCGTCTTGTTATGTACAGTAAATGAAAAAACAACAATCTTAGCTTTTTCTCATACTTTTCTCGTGCATGTTGAGGATCACTCCAAAATCTCATCCTCCTCATGAGCAACAACAATGGATTTACATTTAGTTCCTTCATGGAGAACAACAATGGGTCCCCAGAAGAAATTCTGTGGAGGAGTCTTAATTAGATTTCAGATAATTAAAGAGGGCGATGAGGCCTCCTTCCAGCACCTCTTTGATTTGCTTCTGCAAGGGGTTCTGCATGATGTGGAGCCCCTTATCCAGAGGGTGGTAGGCCAGCTTCTCCAGCCTGCTGAGCTGGTGCATCTCCTGGGGCACGTTCTGGATGTCGTTGAAGTCCACATTGAGCAGCTCCAGCCGCGTCAGGCAGCAGATCATCTTGGGCAGCGAGTGGATCTCGTTCCCCTCCACGATGAGGATCTTGAGCTCCACCAGCGCCGCGATGCTCTCGGCGATGCACTCCAGCCTGTTGCAGGCCAGGTGGAGGAATACCAGTCTCTTCATGGTGTAGACACAGCCGGGGATGTGAACAATTTTGTTGTGGCTGAGATTGAGCTTCCTCAGGCAGGTCAGGTTGGCGCAGGAGGCAGGGAGGCCAGATATCTCGTTGTTGGCCAGGCTGAGGACCTCCAGCCTGGTGCAGTTGCCCAGCTCCTCTGGAACCTCGGTCAGTTGGTTGCGGTAGCAGAACAGGACGCGGAGGTGTCTGAGCTGGCCGATTTCTGGGGGCAGGCTGGTCAGCTGGTTCCCCCACAGGTTGAGGACCACCAGGTTGCTGAGGATGCTGAGGGCGGGGGGCAGAGCCCGCAGGCAGTTCAACGACAGATTGAGCTTCTCGAGCTCCGTCAGCTCCCATAGTTCCTTGGGGGGTTCCTTGAGGCCACGGCGGGCCAGGCTCAGTATGCTGTAGCCCCACTGTTTGTACGCGTGGTTGCGGATCCGCTCTGCCGACGTCAAGCTGTCCTCACGGCCGGCACTCTTCCTCGCCTGCCTCTTCATCTCCTCTTCCTTGGACTGCTTGTGTCCCATTGGTGCACCTTCAGCAGGATTACCAATGTCAAGACAACAAGACGCTCAAGAGCATTACCCAGAAGCACTAGCCATGAAACATCCGAAACCGATAGGGTTGAGAGCGACAGACAAGCAGCTTTGGTCAGTGCTGGAACGGTCCACAGTCAACAGAGGAACTGTGTACATTCTCACTTAGTGTGTGTCGGATGTGAAATGCTGCTGGATATCGACCCTGGAAGTGCTGGCCAAGTGTAGCCGAGTGTCGCAGAGCAGTAAAGACGTGTGTTTGTCAAGGGGACTGATTTGAGAAATGTGTGCTGACAAGAGGGGAGGGAGCAGGGGGCTGAAATCAACTCCAGCCCACACTGACTGGATAGCACCACCCGACCCCAGCCACACTGACTAAGTCACCCCCCCCCCCAGCACCAACCACATCCCTCCACCCCCTTCAGCTGCTCCTGTCACTTGTGCGCTCCGGCCTGGGCGATAACTAACCTTGATTGCGCAGAGGGCGCAAGGATGGAGGCCCATGCTGCCCACCACACAAACCTTGACCCTGAATGGTGGTATTCATTTGAACGACTAACACATAAATTACCTCAATCACCTTCAAACGGTGGTGTTTGACTACCATACTGTCATTGGCTTGATCGTGGGATCAATTTGTTCTTGTCACGAACCTACTGTATCCTCTTACACCAAGCATACATCAAGACGGTTATAAATGAGTCTATTTATAACCACAACCGTGGTCAAAACAAAACACCCTTTGTGGCAATGCTATCAGTGTGTTATCCAATATCATTTCCTTTTTAGATCTCTCTTTCTCCTTCTAGCGTCTCTTAACACTTGTTATTTATAGCTCTCTTAGATACACAGATAGTCAGGATTATATTGTATAATGGCAGACAGTGTTGCTTCATGTCTCCTAAATGTATTGGCTCCGTTACCCTCATGCCTCCCCCATGTCTTTTCATTAGTTCACACAGTATTAGATGGCGTTAGGCATGTGGATTAAGCAGCCACGGAGAGGCTCTCAAAAAAGAAGCAGTTCTTGAGGGGTTACTGATTGTATGGGACACAAGTGGACAAATCAATCCAATCAAATCAAATTGTATTAGTCACATGCTTCGTAAACAACTGGTGTAGACTAACAGGATTTTGGTATATCTTTATTTTATTTTTTTACATGTGATGTCGTGGAATCAATGTGGAAAACTGATTGGATTTGCAAACATAAGGGAATTTAGAGTCTTTTTTTCACCCAACTTTTAAGCTAAATTCAATGTCATGGTGAAATGTCAAATTCATGTCAAATTCATGTCAAATTCATGTCAAATTCACTTTAGTTGAAAACTCAAAAATAGACGTTGAACTGACTGTGCCCAGTGGAATCAGTCTAAATATCAGACTGGGTCCTGCCGTCGTTGAAGTCCTCAATTTTAGATGCCATTGGAGACCTGTGAAACACTTGACACCACAATGCTGTACTGTACCAATCAGCTTTCTATAGGCCTACAAAATGCATGTTTGAGGTATGCATGCTTTAAATCAAACCATGGTTTGGGTTATTTTCTTTCACTCAGTGTGTGTCAAAAGCTCAAAGGACCCGGGTACCGGTGTTAGTGGAATTCCTCGGGTAATGCAACTCACTTAACAATTTGACTGAGTGCCTCATTTAGCCTTAAATATGCCCCCTTAGCCCCCTTAGCCCCCCACGTCCACCTCCTCCCCCCCAAACCAAAACAGATATGTAAAAAATAAACTCATTTGACTTACTGACTTTTAATCCCTGCTGTTGAACAAGGCAGTCTACTGTCTGAATACACTGCCAGCTGAACTAGTAAAGCAAGGTGTTAATGTTAATATGTAGGCCATGTTCTTCCATTAATACCTAATCCGGTGACTACAGTTTAAGATGATCAGTCACAACTTTACCGTTTTTTTTATTCCTAGATGAGAAAACGGCGGATACCAGTTTCCGATTTCATTTCACCACATTCACTATCACTTAAATGATCAATCATCAGATCAACTCAATCAGATTACACTGTGCTGAAACAACAACAACAACAACATCACTGTCTATATCCAAAGAACTGTATTTCTAGTTTATGCCATGAAAGTACTAGCAATGTGCAGGTAGGGTCCTGTATCCACGCAGAGTGACAGTGAGAGACAGGTGCTGGAGCCTTATCACACAGACCCATGGGCTGTCGTTGGGCATTGTGCAACTGATAACCCCGGGATGGCCCCTCTCTGATGGAAAAAAGCAGGACGGATTATTCCCGGCCCTGGGGAATCCTGTGATCAGAGGCGGATCATGGTTTTCCCTAGGGGAGGATTTTGGAAGAAGCAGCACCCCATTCCCTGGCTCCTGGCTCCGATTGGAGAGACTGAAATAAACTATGTCACCTGACGAGAGATTGGTCTCTCTAAAAGTATTATTCATGCATGGTTTATGTCGGTGGCGTACGACCACATGGGTTGTCACTAGTTACCACAGCCACAAAGTCAGAATTAGGGGTAAGGTTAGGTTTTAAAATTAGATTTGAAGAAGATAGAAATTGTAGAAATAGGTGGGGTTTATGCCTTTGTGGCTGTGGTAACTAGTAGTGACGACCTTGTACATGCCGGGATCAGATTACCCATCATCACTGGCGGCTAATCACAAACCACCCTGTTCCGCCATGTTTATCCGGTGAAAGAGATAAAAGACGAGGAAGAGCGGATTATCTGCTCCCGGTTATTCCATTGTTGTCGGAAGTTATGAATGCCAATTATCCACGTGCAGTGTCTTGACTGTGGACCTCATTTGCATAGGTTTCCTTGCCAAGGTTGGGGGAAAGTTTGGTTGTTGCTTTGTGTTTCTGGGATTTGGAGATTGGTCATGCATTCACAAGCAAGCAGAGTTGGCTACTAAACAGCTTCTGTGTTTGAACCCTAGGGCTTTCCTTCTGGTGAGACGAAGACCTGATGAGAAATACAAATGAGTCTGAGGAAGACGGCAAGAGGAGAGTGTCAAGGCCAAGTAGTGAGAAGAAAGTCAAGCAAGCAAACTTGAGGTTGCCATAGTCGACCAGTCTTCCTACAATAAGGTCCACGAGAGGTGAAACAGCGCCACTGACTGCCCCAGGCGCATTTGTTCTTGTTTTTGTTTTGAGGAAATGAGCATCTGTCAAGGGATGACACTGTAGAGGAGAAGCAAGTACGGGGTGTCAAACATTTAATAGTGAATGGACATAGAACGAGACAGGAACAGCGTCAGCACACGGGTAACACAGACAAATTACAATGGCGAACAGAGTTGGGGAATTGGAGCAGGCGTGACAGCATCCTGCCCTGCCGGTGAAAGTAGAACATAGGGGAGACTGGGGGCAATTGAGGCATCTTGAATTTCTCCAAACAGAAACAAGCTACAGTGATGAAACACACAGTATATTCCCATCTTGGTTCTCTCCATGCTTGACAAGTTACAGTGAAATATCTCACTATTTGCACGTTTTATGGGCAAATGTTAGTTTTTTAGGGGTGAAAGTGTTTTTTTCCACCAGCTGGTTTTTACTTATATTGCCCTGAGCATTAATATCCAATAATTCAAACTAGCATCATTTCCATCCCTATCTGTTGGTTGAACATTGACAGAAATGAAGTATCACTATTGTAGTCTCTTGTTAGGCACAATAGGTGTTGTCATGGCAGCTGGGGGCAATTGTAATGACCCTGAGCCAAGCTGCCAAATCATGAAAATAACTGATTTTAGCTTTAAGATTGTATGAATTATACATGGATTATACAAATACTATTTTTAAATAGCCTTGAAGTCCTGTAGAGTGCCATTTTTTATTTTTTATTTCACCTTTATTTAACCAGGTATGCTAGTTGAGAACAAGTTCTCATTTGCAACTGCGACCTGACCATGATAAAGCATAGCAATTCGACACATACAACAACACAGAGTTAGACATGGAATAAACAAAACATACAGTTAATAATACAGTAGAACAAAATAAATTGTAAACAGATATAATCTGGACACCATCTGACTATTGAGATGTTTGAGAGGAACTGAATGGCCATGCTAAAACATGGGTGTTACTGTCACGTCCTGACCAGCAGATGGAGCTATTGTATTAGTTTTGGGGTCAGGACGCGGCAGTTTTGTGTGTGTGAATGTTTGTGTTGGTGATTGGGACTTCCAATTGAAGGCAGGTGTGTTGAGTTGCCTTTGATTGGGAGTCCTATATAGGTGTGTGTGTTTTTCTTTGGGGTTGTGGGTAGTTGGTTTTGCACTGCGTTTAATAGCCTGCAGAACTGTTGCACTGTCGTGAGTATCTCTTATTGTTTTGTCAAGTGGATGCTTTACTCCTTTTTTCTTTGAAATTAAAAGATGAGTATCCATATTCCCGCTGCGTCTTGGTCCTCTTCTCTCCAGTACGACATTTTTTGTTACTGTAATAATAGGTTACGCATAGGTACGTAGAAATACTCATATTTTGTGCAAAATCATTGCATATGTCTATGATAATTCATGAACATGAATGTTTTTAAAGTTAAGTGAATGTATTTGGTTACTTTTTTTGATTTTAGATTTGACCCCAGCTAGCGTTACAATTGCCCCTGAAAAGGAGGCAAATGTAACGTCTGGACTTTTTGGATTAAAATCAATATTGTGAACCGACTGTCTTATGTACAGACATATTGTCACGGGCGTCGTATGAATTGGACCAAAACGCAGCGGGAATGTGAATACTCATCTTCTGTTAATGAAGGAAAACGTAAATACTTAACAAAACAACAAACTTCGACGAGAAACAGTCCTGTCAGGTGCAACAAACACTAAACAGGAAACAACTACCCACAAATCCCATAGAAAAAAAACACCCCTCTTAAATAGGTCCTTCAATTAGAAGCAACGAGGAGCAGCTGCTTGCAATTGAAGGTCAACCCAATAAACACCACATAGAAATAGACATACTAGAACTAACATAGAAATAGACTAACAAGAACATAGCCCAACAAACCCCGAAACACTCTAAACAAACACCCCTCTTAAATAAGAACATAGCCCAACAAACCCCGAAACACTCTAAACAAACACCCCCTGCCACGCCCTGACCAAACTACAATAACAAACAACCTCTTTTACTGGTCAGGACGTGACACATATAAATGGAATGAATGATTATGAGACAGATGTAAGTAACTTACATTTAAAAAAAAAAATGGCTGTCCTAGTTCAGGTGGTCTCTGAGCAATAGAGTAAAATACAAAAACTGTTACAATAGCCCCCGGTATCCTACCAGGTTTTATGGTAATTGAGGGTAATTATGTCTCGCCATCTTCCATTTGACTTTTTTTCTCCAGTCAACGTCTTTTGGCCTTATGCCAAAAGCCTGTAGTAAGTTGTTGGGTTACACTCTGAGTAGACACAAACATAAACTGAAAACAGGACTGTATTACCTGAACATGTGAGTATTGATCAAATCAATGAAGTGATCAATAAATGGTTCTGCCTGTTTTATTGCCTTACAGAATGAAGAACATTTTTTTTGGTGCTGATCCCAGTGGTGGTACAGTTGTCCCACTGGGTCTTAGTTCCTGTAATGGTTCAGAGTCTCCTGGTAAACGTATATTTTCAATTTTCCACACCCTCCTATGACTTCAATTATATATTCCGTATTCAACAGGGGACTATTTAATATCTGAAATGTAATTTGTTCATCTATCTCTGCAGCCGGAACAAGTGGCAAATATAATGCTTAAACTCACCCACAAAAAAAGAATGTGGACATAGAGTGGAACAATATGATGAATAGGTAGGAGGATATCAACCCCACAGGCTATTACACAACATAAAGATGCCATTTGTAATGTTCCCTGAGAGGTGGTGGGGGGAGGTGACGTATGACCACAGTATACGGTTAATGCAGTTACAAAGTACCCAAATCAGGTTTGGGCTGCTGAAACAGCATCTGAGGATAAAAAACAATTGTGCTTCTGACAACAGGCACTCGCCATGATGAAGTACTGCTGTGCAGCCTAACTAGGCCCCACCTGGGGAGAGACACACATTACAAACACAGCAGAGCATGAGCCTCACCAGAGAGTGAAGGTAGATAGATGTACTGTGTTTTACCACTATTCATTATAATGATCTGTCTATCTGTTTATCTGTCTGCCTGCCTATCTGTCTATCTGTCTGTTTATCTGTCTGCCTGCCTATCTGTCTATCTGTCTGTTTATCTGTCTGCCTGCCTATCTGTCTATCTGTTCATCTGTCTGCCTGCCTATCTGTCTATCTGTCTGTTTATCTGTCTGCCTATCTGTCTATCTATCTGTTTATCTGTCTGCCTGCCTGCCTATCTGTTTATCTATCTGTCTGCCTGCCTATCTGTTTATCTATCTGTCTATCTTCCTACCTATCTATCTGTTTATCTGTCTGCCTGCCTATCTGTCTGTCTGCCTGCCAATATCTCTCTCTCTCTCTGTCTCTCTCTCTCTCTCTCCCTCTCTCTCTCTCTCTCTCTCAATTCAATTCAATTCAATTCAATTCAAGGGGAAACATATGTTAACATTGCCAAACATATGTTAACATTGCCAAAGATAATATACAAAAGTGAAATAAACAATAAAAATGAACAGTAAACATTACACTCACAGAAGTTCCAAAAGAATAAAGGCATTACAAATATCATATTATGTGTATATACAGTGTTATAACAATGTGCAAATGGTTAAAGTCCCAAAGGGAAAATAAATAAACATAAATATGGGTTGTATTTACAATGATGTTGGTTCTTCACTGGTTGCCCTTTTCTTGTGGCAGGAGGTCACAAATATTGCTGATGTGATGGCACACTGTGGTATTTCACCCAGTAGATATGGGAGTTTATTAAAATCGGGTTTCTTTTCGAATTCTTTGTGGATCTGTGGGAAATATGTGTCTCTAATATGGTCATACATTTGGCAGGAGGTTAGGAAGTGCAGCTCAGTTTCCACCTCATTTTGTGGGCAGTGTGCACACAACCTGTCTTCTCTTGAGAGCCAGGTCTGCCTACGACGGCCTTTCTCAATAGCAAGGCTATGCTCACTGAGTCTGTACATAGTCAAAGCTTTCCTTAAGTTTGGGTCAATCACAGTGGTCAGGTATTCTGAAAGGGCCAAATAGCATTCTAGTTCGCTCTGTTTTTTAAATAATTATTTCCAATGTGTCAAGTAATTATCTTTTTGTTTTCTCATGATTTGGTTGGGTCTAATTGTGTTTCTATCCTGGGGCTCTGTGGGGTCTGTTTGTGTTTGTGAACAGAGCCCCAGGACCAGCTTGCTTTGGGGACTCTTCTCCAGGTTCATCTCTCTGTAGGTGATGGCTTTGTTATGGAAGGTTTGGGAATCACTTCCTTTTAGGTGATTGTAGAATTTCCTGGATTTTGATATTTAGCGGGTATCGGCCTAATTCTGCTCTGCATGCATTATTTGGTGTTTTACGTTGTACACTGAGGATATTTTTGCAGAATTCTGCATGCAGAGTCTCAATTTGGTGTTTGTCCCATTTTGTGAATTCTTGTTTGGTGAGCGGACCCTAGACCTCACAACCATAAAGGGCAATGGGTTCTATTACTGATTCAAGTATTTTTTGCCAGATCCTAATTGGTATGTCGAGTTTTATGTTCCTTTTGATGGCATAGAATGCCTCTCTCTCTCTCTCTGCCTGCCTGCCGCTGCCTATCTACAGTTGAAGTCAGAAGTTTACATACACCTTAGCCAAATACATTTCAACTCAGTTTTTCACAATTCCTGACGTTTAATCCTAGTAAAAATTCCCCGTCTTAGGTCAGTTAGGATCACCACTTTATTTTAAGAATGTGAAATGTCAGAATAATAGTAGAGAGAATGATTGATTTCAGCTTTTATTTCTTTCATCACTTTCCCAGTGGGTCAGAAGTTTACATACACTCAATGAGTATTTGGTAGCATTACCTTTAAATTGTTTAACTTGGGTCAAATGTTTCGGGTAGCCTTCCACAAGCTTCCCACAATAAGTTGGGTGAATTTTGGCCCATTCCTCCTGACAGAGCTGGTGTAACGGAGTCAGGTTTGTAGGCCTCTTTGCTCGCACACGCTTTTTCTGTTCTGCCCACAAATTTTCTATGGGATTGTGGTCAGGGCTTTGTGACGGCCACTCCAATACCTTGACTTTGTTGTCCTTAAGCCATTTTGCCACAACTTTGGAAGTATGCTTGGGGTCATTGTACATTTGGAAGACCCATTTACGACAAAGCTTTAAAACTTCCTAACTGATGTCTTGAGATGATGCTTCAATATATCCACATAATTTTCCCTCATGATGCCATCCATTTTGTGAAGTGCACCAGTCCCTCCTGCAGCAAAGCACCCCCACAACATGATGCGGCCACCCCCCTGCTTCACCGTTGGGATGGTGTTCTTCGGCTTGCAAGACCCCCTTTTTCCTCCAAACATAACAATGGTCATTATGGCCAAACAGTTCTATTTTTGTTTCATCAGACCAGAGGACATTTCTCCAAAAAGTGCGATCTTGGTCCCCATGTGCAGTTGCAAACCGTAATCTGGCTTTTTTATGGCCGTTTTGAAGCAGTGGCTTCTTCCTTGCTGAGCGGCCTTTCAGGTTATGTCGATATAGGACTCGTTTTACTGTGGATATAGATACTTTTGTACCTGTTTCCTCCAGCATCTTCACAAGGTCCTTTTCTGTTGTTCTGGGATTGATTTGCACTTTTCGCACCAAAGTCTCTAGGAGACAGAACGCGTCTCCTTCCTGAGCGGTATGACGGCTGCGTGGTCCCATGGTGTTTATACTTGCGTACTTTTGTTTATATAGATGAATGTGGTACCTTCAGGCATTTGGAAATGGCTCCCAATGATGAACCAGACTTGTGGAGGTCTACAATTTTTTTTTTTTAGGTGATGTCAAGCATGATGTCAAGCAAAGAGGCACTGAGTTTGAAGGTATGCCTTGAAATACATCCACAGGTACACCTCCAATTGACTCAAATGATGTCAATTAGCCTATCAGAAGCTTCTAAAGCCATGACATTATTTTCTGAAATTTTCCAAGCAATTTAAAGGCACAGTCAACTTAGTGTATGTGAACTTCTGACCCACTGGAATTGTGATACAATGAATTATAAGTGAAATAATCTGTCTGTAAACAATTGTTGGAAAAATTCCTTGTGTCATGCACAAGGTAGATGTCCTAACCAACTTGCCAAAACTATAGTTTGTTAAAATTACATTTGTGTTGTGGTTGAAAAATGAGTTTTAATGACTCCAACCTAAGTGTATGTAAACTTCCGACTTCAACTGTATCTGTCTGTCTGCCTGCCTATCTATTTGTTTATCTGTCTGCCTGCCTATCTACTCTGCTCTTACTCTCCGCCCCTCTGCTCCTGCCCCTTACTCTGCCTCTGCCCTATCTCTCTCTACCTCCTTCTTTGTCTTCCTGCCTGCCTATCTGTTTATCTGTCTGTCTGCCTATCTGTCTGCCTGTCTGTCTGCCTATCTGTCTATATTTTTATCTGTCTGCCTGCCTATCTGTTTATCTGTCTGTCTGCTTATCTGTCTGCCTATCTCTCTCTATCTCTTTGTCTGCCTGCCTATCTGTCTGCCTGCCTGCCTATCTATCTGTTTATCTGTCTGCCTGCCTATCTGTTTATCTGTCTGTCTGCCTATCTGTCTGCCTATCTGTCTGTCTGCCTATCTATCTATCCATCTATCCATCCATCCATCCATCCATCCATCCATCCATCCAGCAGGTAGCCTAGCGATTAAGAGTATTAGGCCAGTAACCGAAAGGTTGATGGTTCAAATTCCAGAACCGACTAAGTGAAAAATCTGTTGATGTGCCCTTGAGCAAGCATTTAAAGGGATACGATGTTTATGCCGCTGTGTGCGATTTGAAGGAAGTTGCATGCTAGGAGATACCCATAGACTTCCATTAATTGTGCTAAAGCTAGTTAGCATTGGCTCGCTCATATTGGACACAGAGACATAAAATGTTATCCACGAGTTCATCTGACTCTGGCGGAGTAGATAAAAGGCCCAGTATCCATTTAACTCTAACTGCTCCTGTAAGTTGCTCTGGATAAGAACGTCTGCTAAATGACTAAAATGTAAATGTATCTCTCTCTCTCTCTGACTGGCTCTCTGTCTCTCTGCACAAGACTTCCATAATCTCAACCACCAGCAGCATGCCACCCTGCATCCCACTGCTGTCTTGCCTCTGAAGCTAAGCAGGGTTGGTCCTGGTCAGCAGCATGCCACCCTGCATCCCACTGCTGTCTTGTTTCTGAAGCTAAGCAGGGTTGGTCCTGGTTGGTCCCTGCATGGAAGACCAGATGCTGCTGGAAGTGGTGTTGGAGGGCCAGTCGGAGGCAAACAATAACTCAATGCCCCAGGGCGGTGATTGTGGACATTGCCCTGTGTAGGGTGCCGTCGTTCGGATGGGACGTTAAACTAGTGTCCTCACTAAAGATCCCATGGCACTTATTGTAAGAGTAGGGGTGTTAACCCTGTGTCCTGGCTAAATTACTATCATGGACATCTAATCATCCCCAGCTTCCAATTGGTTCATTCATCTCTTCTCCCCTGTAACTATTCTCTAGATTGTTGCTGTAAATAAGAATGTGTTCTCAGTCAACTAACCTGGTAAAATAAGGGTTCAAATAAATGACCTGACAGACATTGTTATCTCTCAGATGAGACAGAGCGTTTTCTCCTGGGGTTGTAACAGTCACTTTAGCCACAGAATTGTATGGCTTGAGGTACCTGGGCTCATTCTGCTCACACACTTCCTGCCCTAGTGCCATTCCATTAGCAGCGGTCTGTCGATCGGTGCCCGTGCCAGGCAGGCAGGACTTCTATCAGAGCAGGGTAATGGTACCAACTGTGAGGATCTGCAAATGGGCTTCAGCTGCTGCTTCCATGGCTAATGGAATAGATGGAAGAGTAGCCTCCTAGCCTCAGCCGGACTCATTATGGCTCTCTGATTCTCTCTAATTGCATCACCCCCCCCCCCCCCCCCCCACCCCACCCCCGGACAGAGACAGAGCTAGGGTAGGGACAGATTTGATTAGATTTCAATAAAGAAGACAAGGTAGGGAGAGAGAAATGAGTCGGATAGAATGTTCTTAAGCTTTTTAAAGTCATGTTGTTCAATAACTGTCAAGTACTGCTCAGTGAATGTCATCATTGAGAAAGGCAACATATCATCCCAAATCACCACAAGATGGCGCAGCAGATCAGAGAAAATAGTTTGATCTTGGTCCGTGTATTTCCTTCAAAACAACTTCCCCTCAAACCTAGAAATGAGGACTCACCGTTTCCCTAAACCTGTCCAGCAAGAGTCCAAACCGCTAAATAAAGCACTGACACCTCAGTCGTTGTGTCCCCTGTGTGGATCCTTGAGAGGCCTAGCGTCACCTAAGCAGTTGCACCATAGCCTTATGATCTCGCCCTCTCAGTTACTAATCTCTGAAGAGCTGACTCTGGCCATTCCTGGTACAGGAGATTCATTCAGGGAACCTGACTAGGACACAGAGAGAGACAAGGCCTCATGGAAAGTACATCAACAAGTTGCTCTGGAAACTGAAGACAAAGTCAGTAGGTAATAATAGTAAGCTGTGCCAGTTCTAGGCTTCAGTGTTGAGTACTGTATGTCTCAGTGTTGAGTACTGTATGTCTCAGTGCTGAGTACTGTATGTCTTAGTGTTGAGTACTGTATGCCTCAGTGCAGAGTACTGTATGTCTCAGTGTTTGTGTACTTTATGTCTCAGTGTTGAGTACTGTATGTCTCAGTGTTTGTGTACTTTATGTCTCAGTGTTGAGTACTGTATGTCTTAGTGTTGAGTACTGTAGGCCACAGTGTTGAGTACTGTATATCTTAGTGTTGAGTACTGTAGGGCATCGGTGTTGAGTACTGTATGTCTTAGTGTTGAGTACTGTAGGCCACAATGTCGAGTACTATATGCTTAGTGTTGAGTACTGTATGTATCAGTGTTGAGTACTGTATGTCTTAGTGTTGAGTACTGTATGCCTCAGTGTAGAGTACTGTATGTCTTAGTGTTGAGTACTGTATGTCTCAGTGTTGAGTACTGTATGTCTTAGTGTTGAGTACTGTATGCCTCAGTGCAGAGTACTGTATGTCTCAGTGTTGAGTACTGTATGTCTCAGTGTTGAGTACTGTATTTCTCAGTGTTGCGTACTGTATGTCTCAGTGTTGAGTACTGTAGGCCACAGTGTTGAGTACTATGTCTTAGTGTTGAGTACTGTATGTCTCAGTGTTGAGTACTGTATGTCTCAGTCATATTTCTGGTTACTTTTTAATTAAATTAAAACACTTGACTTTCCGTCTAAACTATAAGTGTTCATTGTAATTTCATGAGGCATTTGTCTGTTGTGTTTGAAAGAAGATGTTTTTATTTCAAGCCCGCCACCTCTATCAGAGGACAAAATGTATTACTGTTCTTTATTTTATCAAGTTAAAATAAAACATTTAATATTTACAATTTTTATATATATAATTTTTTTATATATATATATATATATATATATATATATATATATATATATATATATATATATATATATATATATATATAAAAATTGTAAATATTAAATGTTTTATTTTAACTTGATAAAATAAAGAACAGTAATACATTTTGTCCTCTGAAGAGGTGGCGGGCTTAAAATAAAAACATATATATATATACATATATATATATATATATACATATATATATATATATATATATATACATATATATATATACATATACATATATATATACATATATATATATATATATATATATATATATATATATACATATACATATATATATACATATATATATATATATATATATATATATATATATATATATATATATACATATATATATACATATATATATATATATATATATATATATACATATACATATACATATACATATACATATATATATATATATATATATATATATATATACATGTATATATATACATATATACATATATACATACATATATATATATATACATATATACATACATATATACATATATACATACATATATACATATATACATATATATATATATATATACATATATATATATATATACACATATATACATATATACATATATATATATATATACATATATACATATATATATATATACATATATACATATATATATACATATTTATATATATATATATATACATATATATATATATATATATATATACATATATACATATTTATTTATATATATATATATATACATACATATTTATTTATATATATATATATATATATATTTAACCATTATAGCCCTGCTATTTCCCATTATTTCCTTTAATTCAGCAGACTAAATAAGACCTGGGACACCAGCAGGTGAGTGGACTATAGCCATCAGGGTTAAGAAAACCAGGGCGGTATTCATTACACCGATTTGGTTGCAAAACGTTTCTTAAGCGGAAGTGGATTATTTAAGATACTCTTTGAAGAGGTAGGGATTCAAAAGTTTTCGGAAGATGGGCAGGGAGTCTGCTGTCCTAGCTTCAAGGGGAAGCTGGTTCCACCATTGGGGTCACCGGACAGAGAAGAGCTTTAACTGGGCTGTGCGGGAGCTGCCCTCCCATAGGGGTAGGAGGCAGGGGCGGAAATCCCGGGGGGGACGGGGGGGATACGACCCCCCCATCCTGGGAAAAATATGATTTGTCCCCCCCAATATATCACTGAAACATAACTATGTAATTTAAATAATATTAATAATACGCAATGAAAGCAATTGTGCTGATTATAGACACTTAATAGTGCGTTTTTAAGTTTCAAAAGATTGCGACCCCCCCCACCGTTTGCCTCACAATGGTTTGATCCACTGCCAGTTCCTTAGTTGGCAAGGTAACAGAGGGGTCGTATCCACTGTCTGAAAGGCACTCAATGAACGTAACTGACGTGAGGTTAATCCAGTCAATCGCGCACACACACTAGCTGAATATGCAGAGCTAGCGCGCAAATATTAACTATTAAGCTAGCGAGTACCTATTCCATTTATGTGGCCTCGTCAAAGATGGAATCTTTGCTATTGTCAATTTATTCCAAGATCAGCATGCAGATGATGTAAGTTAGTGCTTCAAAGTCCCTGTGATAAGGTTAGCGATAAACTGGAGTCCAAACTGAACAGAACTACACTCTCTTCTACCATTGTCTTAAATATATTTAATGGTCTCGTTGCAAAAGCTAAATTGTCGCAAGGGAACTTTTATTTATTTATTTTATTTCACCTTTATTTAACCCGGGTAGCAAAGATTATAGCAAACACCACTAAAACGGAATTGGTGCTCGCTAGCTTTGCAAATTCAGCTATTGTTGGAAGCCAGCCAATATGAAACAAACTATTAAAATTACAAAAGGTTGCAGCATATGTTGTGTAAATGGTGAACTCATACAGCTGTCAACTCTTGTCATTTTAATCTGTTTCACATTTGCTAGCTACCTTTTAGATCGAAGCCCAAATAGAATGATAAAAGATAAGATGATAGAAGCCCATCTCCTACTGTAAATAACCTACACACTGTGTGTGTGTGTAGCCAGCCAGCCAGCCAGGTAGAAAAATGGCAGAAAAATAAAAGACGGACATCAGAGTATTTTTCAGTACACCAAAACGCAAAGTAAGAATCCTAGTAGCCTAATATCTCAAAGACTAGTTGATAAAATGTTCATAAGAAAGAAATGAAATTCTAATGGAAATGTTTCACAATGATGTCATTAGGCAGAGCAGGCAACAGATGTCACACAGACAGCAGAGTTGGGGACAGATATGCAGGGACAGACTGGCAGAGACAGGGAGTCTCAGGTAAGTTTGTTTAGTCTTTGTTTGGCAACATTACGAAAGGTTCTCATTTTTTTTACTTGTAAAATAGGAACATAATTGGAAAATGACATGGATACCCCCACTCTCAACTTAAACTGGTGACTGAACTAAGATTTGTTAAAGGCAATGGTATTGCTGTTGTGATTAGTTGTGTAGTTTTGGGTACCGGTAGTTAGGAGTACGGCAAACACCTTATTTCTTTGGTTCCTCAATATACATTTACCATATTACAATGTAGGCTATGTGTTACAGCACTACTTTTGGTGTCCCCCTCAGGAATTGCTCTTGAGAAAATTTCATGTAATTATCCCCTCCAAAGTTGATATCAGATTTTCGCCCCTGGTAGGAGGGCCAAGAGACCAGAGGTGGCAGAATAGAGTACTCATGTTGGGGTGTAGGGTTTGAACATAACCTGAAGATAGAGAGGGGCAGTTCCTCTTGCTGCTCCGTAGACAAGTACCATGGTCTTGTAGTGGATGCGAGCTTCGACTGGAAGCTAGTGGACTATGCTGAGGAGTGGGGTGACATGGGTGAACTTGGGAAGGTTGAACACCAGGCGGGCTGCGGCATTCTCGATAAGTTGCAGGGGTTTGATGGCACAAGCGGAGAGCCCAGCTAACAGCGAGTTGCAGCAGTCCAGACAGGAGATTACCACTAGAGGGTTTTGTTAACACTAGAGGGCATGAGTTACAATGACATGCCTTTTAGTTAGACAAACCCTAACAGAAACATTTTTTTTTAAATTGTATTGGTATCAACAGATACTGTAGATAACAATACTTCTAAGTAACAGGGGTTATACTCAGTAACCCATTGGTTCTGAACATGCAATTCTAATATCGGAAATAATACTGTGTCTCTGGAGCTCGCATGCCTCTATCATCTCCTCTGTATGACAGATAAGGCCTATCCAGACTCTCTCTGACCTTCTGCTGTTTATAAACTGAATGTTCCAGTCGCTTGTAGATGACCACGCTCTGAAGTCCTAACATAGATGTATCTTCTGGTTGGAGCAATGATATAGTACACCTGCTTCTACCCCTTATCCCTTAACAATAGAACCAATAGTGCTTTCTGTCTGCTCTGTCTGTCCTGTCTGTCCTGTCTATCTGTCCTGTCTGTCCTGTCTATCTGTCATGTCTGTCCTGTCTGTCTGTCCTGTCTCTGTCATGTCTGTCCTGTCTATCTGTCTGTCTGTCTGTCCTGTCTGTCCTGTCCTGTCTATCTGTCATGTCTGTCCTGTCTGTCTGTCCTGTCTCTGTCATGTCTGTCCTGTCTATCTGTCTGTCCTGTCTATCTGTCTGCCCTGTCCTGTCTATCTGTCATGTCTGTCCTGTCTGTCTGTCCTGTCTCTGTCCTGTCTGTCCTGTCCTGTCTGTGTCAATAGGGGTCATGTTCATTGCTCCTCATATTTATACATACACCCGCTACCATGACCTTTCCTCAGTCTGGCCTAATAAATTCCTCCCTGACAGAAGCTGCTGTAGATACAGATACAGACTAAACAACCTGGTTAAAACATGCCTCCCTAAAACGGTCCGTCTGGTTCCCCTAGTATCTCCACCAAGGAGGAGCCTGGTTATACTAAACAAGCTGGTGAAATCCGTAGACTGGAATCACTGGATGCCTTAACTCTATAGGGGAGTTTCACGTTACAATGTATTATTTTATTTAACCTTTAGTTAACTGTAACCATACAATATATTGGTGTTGGCTGCTCTTGTGTTGTTCCATAAAAGCCTAACACATTATATGATGCCCTGGTTTACAGGAATATTTACTGGAATAGTTACAGGAATAGTTACAGGAATAGGTGTTGTCGTAAGGGTATGTTCATGCTTTGCAGGCTTATTAGTCACTCATTGTCTATGCACAGAAGTAAAATAGGACATTATAACACGTGATAATCTATACCTTAGGAGGTTGGTGGCCCCTTAATTGGGGAGAATGGGCTCGTAGTAATGACTGGAATTAGTGGAATGGTATCAAATACATCAAACACATGGTCTCCAGGTGATTGATGCCATTCCATTTGCTCCGTTCCGGCCATTATTATGATCCGTTCTGCCCTCAGCAGCCTCATTTGATCTGTACGATTAATAATCATGTCTGTTATGTCTCTGTCCTCTGGTATCGCCATGTACAATGGCAAGGCCTTTCTTCTTGAAAAGGGACTTTCTGAAAAAAGTCACTAAAGTCATTGATTCTACAAAAAGGGTGAGGACGTTGCCTCGTTAAAACATTGCAGAGATCCTTTCCATAAAATAACTGAATACAAGCCCGACAAGCATGCATTTATGGGAGGAGCTGTCTGTAATTATAGAATTATAGAACGTGAATGTGGCTAGACTTGAATAGTTGATTCAGTAGTCTATTACTGCAGTACTGTAGGCCTTAACATTCCCACCCATTTTCATTACATCCACATGAGGGCAGTATACACACACTCCTGATCACATAATGACACTCAATCTAGCTGACACAAGTCACTTAGAAATTCTCCACATGACGGTTTCTTGTCATTGTTGGTAGCTGGCCATGCAGAATGACAACTCAAGGACTTCTGCCCCATTGAAGAGTACAGATCGTATTTGTGATGATGTCAGCTAAGCCATCTATAATCATTGAAAAGTTTAAAGTAGTCGTTTTTGGAAGATGTATAGGTAAATGGATCAAATGTTCCTTTTGTTATCGCTGTGATATCCACAGGTATAAATTGCTTCGTTTTGTTTTGCTTTGTTGAAATTAGTCTGGAAGACACGTTTCCAATGTTTCATACAAACATAGGCCTGTATTAAATGTTTAGTACAGTTGGTTGTGATTATTGAATGCCCTGCATAACTTTGATGGAATAAGGCACTGCTGCTTTCCATTCCAGTATCACAATCATGGTTCAATATTTACATGGGCTTTAGTGTATCATCAGCAGAATAACAGTATCTGGTGTACTGTAGGCTACTGCTATGTAAATCGCGCAGCGTATCCCTCTGCTTGTATAAAGGTTAAACAGCTACTTTTTTTTACAAGTTGTAGAATTTGGTGTAATAATCCAATTACAACGACTGCTTGCCAAGTTGTGAAGCGTAGTTGAATATCCAAACTGCATGATATATTTTATGTAGGATGTTGACGTAATTAAATCATCAAACAGACTACAGGCTGCTAGGTAGACTACATTAAAAAAGTTGAAATCATTTAAATTTGGTGAAAAGTTTTTGTTATTCTAAACCTTTCTAAAATAAAATGATCATTAAACACAAAACAGTGTACATTTGTAAAGGGTAGTTGAGAGTAAAAGGCAGCGATGATAAAGTCTCGACGAATTTGGTCAACCCCCCTGCTCCTCACCAAATGGTGCGGTCCAGCCAGGACTTTGTAACGGGACGACAGAACAACATTTAGATGAAGTTAGCTGGATGAGAGAGGGGAGAGAGGAGAGTGGAACAGGGGTACACACTGAACAGATGACAGAGAGAGACCATAGGCGAAACGAATGTGCATGACAACTTTAGGCTATAAATTCCTGTAAACATTAGAAAATATATCCCTAAATTAATATTGGAGACATTTATTAGAAGCCGAAGTCCACATGTGTTGTGAAAGATGAGGCTCTTTTGCTGTGCAATTGTGCTGCTATGGGCATCCTCCGCGGAGTGCCAGCAAAGAGGTGAGCTGGAAATAATCTCTTTCCTATTGACTGCATTTTCACTCATTCAGCACGAGGTCTCACTGCGTCCGAGGCAAAGCATTTTTTATTCTAAAAGCAATGTATGGGATATGCACTTTAAATTTATGTAGAGCATAAGTGGAAGATTAGGAATAGTAGATGTATCTTTGTTGATAGAACGCATTTTGAGTAATTACTATTTACTGTTTTTTACATTTGCCAGATTAAAACAGAAATAGGCTAATATGTATTTCATAAATTGAGTGAAAGGTAATGTGTGTTGGTGTTGAAATTGCAGACAATAATTCAGCCATTAGTTTACAATTACAAACAGGAGCATTCTATGTCATTACAAAGTATTCTAACCATTTTTAATACAACCAGTTGCATCACCAGGAGACTAATATCACCGGCCAATCTACATGATAGTTACTTTGTTAAACCGTTAGTTCTCACCTTGAGAGAAATTCCGGGCCATTGTCATTGAAATGGTTTACAATTGCTGACGCCTCTCTCTCCAAAGCACAGTCACGCTAACATACTAGGGTTGCCTCAAGGCCCAATTCAATTCCTCTAATTGCAACAACAATCATCAGTAGAAAATGTTTGAGGTGCAGATTTTAGGCTTCAAATAGACCAGCTTTCATTACATTCCCTTATGGTTTGGCTTATTTTTTAATTTTTTTACATTACATTGGAATCATGATCAGATGTTGATGTGCTGTGTAACTTGTCCCCCCCCCCCATTCAATTCAATACATTTAAGAAACACTTTTAATTGAATTGATATTCTTGAATACTGAATACACGCTTGCTTGTAGAAGGCTTCTTCTCAAAACTAATTGGAGAAGCTTCTACCTATACTTGTTGGCATAACCATGTTGGGGATCTCCATATCCCACAATTACTTATATTAAATCGTAGGGCTGTCAAACGATACATTTTTTTTAAATCAAGTTAATTGCATGTTTTTCTGTAGTTAACTACTCTATGAATATATATATATATATATATATATATGTATATATATATATTATTTTGTAAATTGTTCAAATTTGACCCTAATTAAATGCCCACACCAGTTTTTCAAGCTAAAAGACGATGGCCAGAGCTTAACCATGGTGTTGCACAACAATGTAGGTCAATCAGTCAAAGTTTTAGTCAAAGTATGATACATTTGGGCTTGAAGTGACAAACCCGAACTGCCCGCTTCGTGCAAATTCGTACCGATGCCTTGTCTTTTCCTATGAAATGAGGTGTAAATGATTTTTATCCTACATTTCATTTTTGGGCTGGGTTTTATTTGAATGGTACCATCCACCAGCATGGCATTGTTGATTAATCAGAAACACCTGCAAAGTTTACCAGTCATTGAGCAACAGATCATCTTTGGCTACAGCAAAGATGGTGGGTACAGTGCATTCGGAAAGTATTTAGACCCCTTTACTTTTTCACATTTTGTTACCTTACAGCCTTATTCTAAAATGGAGTAAATCGTTTTTTCCCCCTTATCAATCTACACACAATACCCCAAAATGACAAAGCAAAAACAGGTTTTTAGATCTTTTTGCAAATGTAAAAAAAAAATGAAAACTGAAATATTACATTTACATAAGTATTCAAAGCCTTTACTCAACACTTGGTTGAAGCACCTTTGGCAACGATTACAGCCTCGAGTCTCGGTATGACTCTACAAGTTTGGCACACCTGTATTTGGGGAGTTTCTCACATTCTTCTCTGCAGATCCTCTCAACCTCTGTCAGGTTGGATGGGGAGTGTCCCTGCACAGCTATTTTCAGGTCTCTCCAGAGATGTTCGATCAGGTTCAAATCCGGGCTCTGGCTGGGCCACTCAAGGACATTCAGAGACTTGTCCCAAAGCCACTCTTGCATTGTCTTGGCTGTGTGCTTAGGGTCATTGTCCTGTTGGAAGGTGAACCTTCGCCCCAGTCTGACGTCCTGAGTGCTCTGGAGCAGGTTTTCATTAAGGATCTCTCTGTACTTCATCTTTCCCTTGATCCTGACTAGTCTCCCAGTCCCAGCCACTGGAAAAACATCCCCACAGCATGATGCTGCCACCACCATGCTTCACCGTAGGGATGGTGCCAGGTTTCCTCCAGACGTGACACTTGGCATTCAAGCCAAAGAGTTCAATTCTGGATTCATCAGACCAGAGAATCTTGTTTCTCATGGTCTGAGAGTCCTTCAGGTGCCTTTTGGCAAACTCCAAGCAGGCTGTTATGTGCCTTTTACTGAGGAGTTACTTCCATCTGGCCACTCTACCATAAAGGCCTGATTGGTGGAGTGCTGCAGAGATGATTGTCCTTCTGGAAGGTTCTCCCATCTCCGCAGAGGACCTCTGAAGCTCTGTAAGAGCGACCATCAGGTTCTTGGTCACCTCCCTGACCAAGTCCCTTCTCCCCCGATTGCTCAGTTTGCCCGGGCGGCCAGCTCTAGGAAGAGTCTTGGTGGTTCCAAACTTCTTCCATTTAAGAATGATGGAGGCCACTGTGTTCTTGGGGACCTTCAATGCTGCAGAAATGTTTTGGTACCCTTCCCCAGATCTGTGCCTCGACACAATCCTGTCTCAGAGCTCTACAGACAATTCCATCAATCTTATGGCTTGGTTTTTACTCTGACATGCACTGTCAACTTTTGGGTCTTATATAGACAGATGTGTGCCTTTCCAAATCATGTCCAGTCAATTGAATTTACCACAGGTAATCAAGGATGATTCAAGGATGATCAATCGAAACAGGATGCACCTGAGCTCAATTTTGAGTCTCATAGCAAAGGGTCAAAATACTTATGTAAGTAAGGTATTTCATTTTTTTTAAATTAGCAAAAAATTCTTAACCTGTTTTTGGTTTGTTGTTATGGGGTATTGCGTGTAGATTGATGAGGAAAAATTATTTAATACATTTTAGAATAAGGCTGTACCATATCAAAATGTGAAAAAAGTCAAGGGGTCTGAATACTGAACGCTTTTGAGCCATGGAGCAAATAGGGGGCGCATACTAAAGCAATTGTACACGAGAGGGCATGCTAAACTACTTTTTTAGCGTTCCTGTGCTGCGGTCATAGGTACGAGGCAGAGTCCCGACACATCTATGTATGCTAGCCAAGCCGGCTGGCCGTTCATTTTATAGGTTAGGTTACCAGAGACGCGACCCAGTTGCTAAGTCTTTTTGTCTTTTTGACCCAGTCGTTCTGTAACGCGGGTCGTATAAAGGGGACCAAGGCGCAGCGTGTAGAGTGCTCATTTTTTTACTTTAATGAAGACACTTAAACAAAACAACAAAACGACAGCCAACAGTTCCGTCAGGTAGACTTGACAAAACGGAAAACAACTACCCACAAAAACCCCGGAAGAAAAACTCCTACTTAAATATGATCTCCAATCAGAGGCAACGAGGACCAGCTTCCTCCAATTGGAGATCAACCCAAAAAACAACAACATAGAAATAGAACACCTAGAACACAGACATCGAAATAGAAAACATAGAAAATCACAAACACCCCGTCACGCCCTGACCTACTCTACTATAGAAAATGACATCTTACTAGGGTCAGGACGTGACACGTTCGTTCTAAATGTTCAAATGCCATGCTGGCTGGCAATGCTTTTATCCCTTGCTTGCTAGTTAGCGAACTTCGGCTAACACAGTCATGTCAATCCCTGCAGCTAGAATAACTGAAAAGTAGCAGCATTTTTTATTTTAAATGATTATACAGATAACAGATAGAACAGGTAGAGGGCAGAACACACACGGATCGCCTACCAAATCAAACCCACCTCAACCCCCCCATGCTCTAACAGAGCCCCACCCCAAAACCAGACTTAAAGCAGGCATGATATACAATGAGTAATATAATCAAATAGTAAAAAAAAAGATATTATAAAACAAAAAGTTTAAAAAAGAGTAAAAATAATGACACAGCTAGCAAAAGTGACCGAGCAAGCAGCTGTCCCTCTCATGATATTAGGCCTAGCCATGTAAATTCAGGTGGGAAAAGGATAGATGACAGATTACTATAGCAACTGATCCAATAATTTTTTTTCTCCAAAAACAGCAAATAAAACCCCCAAAAGTTGAAGAAGAATAAAAAACATAAACGAACAAAACTCTGAAGTCTGTTATGAAAAAGAACCCCCCCTGGTCACCTAATAGAACAAGGTAACCACTAATCCCCATGCGAAGAAATCCACACATAATGTGCTTGTAGTGGGGCACATTAAACCTATCGAGTAGATAGCCCTGCTGAAATAGTGAAAGGATTTAAAACAAATTGCGCATAGTAAATAAATAAGAAATACTTATTTACAATCCAAAATTAGGCTGTTTTAAAAGAAAGTATAAAACATTTGATAAATGACATATTACAGCAATACCACTAAGTTAGCAGCAACGTCTTTAAAGAATTGACATAACTTCATTATAGAACTGTGCTTATCTACCCTGGATATGGGCACCATCGAGAAATAGAAATGAGCAGCTTCATGGTAATAAAATAAAACGTTAAACCAAAAGGAGAATTGACTCACCAGAACTAAAGCACTAACGGTACCTAATAATAACAATATCAACTGATACCACTGGCAACGCTATACACTATCTACAAACCAGAGACTGAGTCTGCAGTGGTAGACACATTCGTCCATTACCCTAATCGCCAAATAGATGAACATTCAGCCATTTGCTTCGTTCAACCTCGGTAGAATGTTCGCCTTTACAAAGGCCATAGCCTTATGGGGGTTATGGGGGTCTTGGAACGTATGTTATACGGAGCCGTGCAGGAAAAGCCACACCATACTGAACGTCGGTCCGTCCACGGAGCAGACTCTTGATATCGTTGAAAGTGACACGTGCACAAGCAACGCTGTGGACATAATCTGGGAAGATAGAGATGGGTGCTCCGTTACATTGAAGTGGGCCAAATTCTCTGGCACGCCAAAGAACATCAATACAATCCTGATAGTAGTGTAGGTTAGCCACAATGATGCAAGCTTTTCTGCCAGGCTTTCTTTCTTGAGAGCCTCGATGTGAGCTGTCTACAAGGATGTCTTTATTCAATTTGAAGGCTTCCTTCAATAACTTTGAGACTGATGAAGTAGAACTTGAGCCCGGGTCCTCAGCTACACCCATGATCCTGATATTGGATCTTTGCATATAACCTTGTAAATGTATGCATTTTTCCTTAAGGCTAGCCACATAAGTTTCAAGCTTCTTAACCATGATTTTTAGTGTAGTCATGTCGTCTGAGCATTTTGACAAGCCTTGTTCCGTGTCGGAGACAGTTTTCTTTACTGTTTCCAGTTCACTACGAACCATTGCTGTATGCTTTGCGAGTTCCTTCTTGACTGCTTGTACCTCCAACTTATTAAAACGTAAGTCCTCACTGAGCGCCCCCTTGAGTTCCGACTTGATTATAGATTAAATGTCCACTCTGAGGGCAGCAACAATCTCGGCTTTCAAATCCTCTGTGTTCATTTTTTCGCAGAGCCGAGGGGAGGAGCCGCTGCTCCCACTTGTCTTGGGCCTAAGTGTTTTCTCTTTTGTCAGTGACTCCACTGAACTTAAAGTTTTGCAGGTTATACGCCATTTATGCATTAAAACAAAAATAAAAGTTGAACAGAGTAAAGCACGCCATTCAAAGGCTGTGTTTCCTAGTTCTTTTTGGGTCAAAGAGCAAAATAAGTATTAAATAAATACAATTTCAGCAGGAGCTTGGAAAAACATGACCTACTATGTGGCTTGCTCACTAGCGCCCCACGCATTTCATTTTGTTTGACCTGTTTTTCTATTGACATTTCTATGTGTATATATTTATATCCATAAAACAGAAAACAATATTCCCATTTTTGCGACATAGGCTTACCCGTGCTAAACAGGTTTTCTTAGTATGGCTTAGAACGCATCTCAACCAATCACAATGCTTGTTTTGACCAACCTGTTGTAGAAATATGTTTTTTCACCGTCAAATTATCATAATCCATTTGATAATTTGTCAAGTTTTTTCAGTACTCAAAAAAAAGAAAATTTTATAAATGGTAAAATTGCGTGTGTTATGATTGCATTTTGGAACCCCGCCAACCCTGTTGCCCCAAGATGAATGGTTTTAACCGCGTTCCACTGCTTTGATTGGTGCAGCTAGAAATCACAAGTGTCTACCCTATAATGAATAAGCACCCGCGAAAGACGATTCCACAAACTTGTTTATCTATTTTGTGCTGTTGTTACATCAAGTATTGATGTTTCGTGTCCGATGTGCTCATGATGCATCATGAGCAAAGTCATTGTAGCCTATCATTGCACTTCCCCTAGCTGTGAGAACCATGGCATCATGAGCCTACCAAAGGTTGCACCGTGTTCATTACAATGTAGAAAACGCGTGTCTAGTCAGGCTATTCATATTACCAGAGCTTCATCTTATTCTTTTTATTTCTATGGCGGATTTGCGGCCACAATTTTGGAAGATACCAACCCTTTGGCGATTACAATAGATGGCAAATTTAAAGATAATGGTTTCGCCAATCAATTTTTGCCACAGTTTTCCCTACATGCTTATGGCAAATCCAGCTCCAGAACCAGCCATAGCCTAGCTGGCTAATCTTTTGAATAAGGTGAAGCAACAGATAATGTTAGTTAGCTAGATAAGGTTAGCATGCTTGTTAGCTACACTGATAGCTCCCTACTTGTTATTTCTCCACTCCACGTGGAAATCACCCACAACGATGGCAATGTACTCCTAATTATCCCATTTTCCAAAATGATGCATCGAGAAGATTGAAAGACTACTAGTTTTTCATTAAACTGCCTTTTTCGTCCTCATGCGAGAAATCAGAAGCCACAGCAGCCATTTTGGAAATGCAACCTTATTGGCTGACTATCCTTTGTTGTTCAACACGACGTCACGTGCATTCTAAAATGTATTTCAATCTTCTTGATGTATCATTTTGGAGGATGCAATAATTAGGAGTACAGCGCCATCGGCCATCCCTGGATTGAAGTACATTTTCCGAGCCAAATCTAATTCCAGCACCGCGCTTTCCTGATCATGGCAGCCAGGCATTCTGAACTTACAGGGAATATGTATTTACAGAGACGTAAGATCGGTATCTTAAGGCTAGCTTTACTGCAGCTGCTAGCCGCAGAGACCGAGAGCGCCAAGTGCATTGTGTGTTGCACTCAAAAGTGAGCTGTGTTACATAAAGGCATGGACACACCGGTAGTGTTTGCCGGCCGTGACGAGTACTTAGCACCTTTGAACAGAGTGCTGTCCATAATTTGGAAACCGACTATAGAATCCAGAGAAAATCTCAGCAGTTAGATGTCCACCAGCGGGTGGTCCCTAAAACACACCACACTGAATGAACGGCAGATGAACAGCAAATCAACATTCGGTGCGGTGTGTTCCCTAACACTTTTCCCTCAGGGAAATGATCAACCTCGTAGGCTGAAACTACTGTCTTTACTGCTGCTGATCTAACTACTGGGACTGCTTGGTCTGATCTGCTAAATTCTTTGAAGTAAAGAAGGCTTATAAATGTAATCACAAGTCACCCTCTCATCTCAATTTTCCAGGCTTCAGTATTTGAAATAAATGGCTTACTCTATAGGCAGATGCAATAGTGGAATTGCACATGTTTCTTTTGAGTCTGATAGCCTATGCGTTAAGTTGTGTCAATACCAGAAATGTGAGCTTCTACAGCTTCTACTGCTGGATCTAGACACACCTGGCTCAATATTAGGATGAGGTTGAAGGAGTAAAAGTAAATGTTTTAAAATAAGACATGTAGGCTTTGGTTAAAGTCAAAATCCCACAGTGGTGCGGTGCTATAAGTGAAAATTCATCTTTCTCTCAGGTGCAGGGTGAAATGCTAAATGGACCCCCTCACACTGCTTTCTACCAAAATGTTTTACGTGAAAGTGGTGTTAACTTTGTTACCTGACAATACACTGTAAAAGTCAGACACAATACCAAAACGTGACAATCCTCTCCAATCTTTTTCTTAATTTGTATATTAGACTAATATTTAGAGGTAATAATAACTAGAATAACATCAATGAAATGCTACTGATAATAATGAAGTGTAATGGAAATAGTGAAGTTGCAGAGAACCCCCCCCCCCCCCTCCGGCTCGGTGACCGTGTACATTGGCCATGCCAATTACCATAACCTCAAATTCCTTCTTTTTTTTCTTCTCAAAGTTGCCAAAAGTGTGAGTCAATGAAACCAGATCATAGTCACTGTGTCGGGTTTTCGAGACTATTGACTGTGAGGGGGAGGTTTACTCAAAATATTACGAGCAACAAATTTCCAAATAAACTCCCTGTCTTAAGATTTGTATTTTTTACTAAAATATATTATTTACTCATATGTTCCACACAGAGAATGCATTGATCAGTTGAAATATTTGTACTGTTTAATCAATTCACCATCACTATTTACACAACATTCTTTACTAAGCCGAGTGCCCTGAGCGTTGAGTAACGCTACCTAAACTGCTGAACTGGTAGCTGGCTAACATCTTCAGCCACGGACAGCATTTTTACCTTATCAACCCAGATGCTATCTACCAGTGAACTGTTGAAATGTTAGTCTTTTGTGTTCAGTGACAGTGGCATTCCAAAGATGGCAGCCGCTCAGCAGAAGCCGCTCCTGGGTAAGGCTGATGAGATGACCTCTGACCATTAGGGGCCTGCTCAGATCTAGGCCAGTCAATCACGGGACCTTGTTGTCCAAACATTGACCAGGCCTCACTGACTGACTGATGTCCCTTTCACACTAATGAGCTGAGCTGTATAATCATTTGAGGGGTGCTTATATTTGTCCTTTAATGGATTTTTTTTGGGGGGGGATATCCCAACTCCCCATGATACACCCGCAGGGAGTGGGGTCACAGCCAGGGAAGACATTGTACAGCGCCCCTGGAGCAATTAGGGTTAAGTGCCTTGCTCAAGGTTAGAGCGACAGATTTGTTCACCTTGTCGCCTCCAGAATTCAAACCAACAACCTTTGGTTACTGGCCTAATGCTCTAACCTCGAGGCTACCTGCCGCCCCACTGTACCCACTGACCTGGTTATGCATCCACCGTAGTTGCTACAACTGTGGGGATATCGCCATTTAGTTCACATCATCTCAAGCAGTTTAATCCAAAAAGCTGTGTAATGTATGATGTCAGATAAGCTGATGAAGATAATTATGGGGCTAATATTGCAGTTAACACTAATACATCAGGATATTAAAGCCCATGATTAAATAAAAAATGACAAGTTGGACAAGGATGCTAGTTTGGCTTTGATTTCATTTTCCGCCACATGCAAGCGTTCACCATGGAGCCCAGATTTGGTCTGCAGATGCAGACAGATGATTAAAGCATCCCCAGTGCCAGGTAATAGACTTAAGAAGCCTGAAATGACCACAAATCACCACATCCATGGGTGACATCAGTGTCTGACTATGTGTCAGTCAGCCAGTAGTAGCGCTGATTAGCCGTGTGCTGTTACATCACGTCTAAGTGGTGATTTATTGATGAAATACCAGGACCTGACTGATGGTCCCTGTCCACAACCAGTTGTTGTGTCAATAACATCCCCCCGGGCTGTCATTGTGTCACTTACCTTCCCACAGTTATCTGCAGCTGGTTAGATCATGTCAAAGCTAGGTACTCCGGGATTGAGACTACCATGAGCCAAAATATGAAAGATTGTGTTTCACTTTCACAGGATCAAATCCATTGTGATTTGAGATTTGGCTCTGATGATTAAAATCAATTACCGCAAGTGATTTTTAAACAAAGAAAACATTGTGAGTTTGGTGGTCAGAGAACATGGTTTAGGTTTCTTTCATGACAAACCATAACCTATAGCAGGATGGTTTCTAAGATTGAATAAAATATTTTTTAATGCAAACTGTTAAAAACATTATAACAAGCTAATAAATAGTCGGCATGAACAGAATAATAGCTTTCCAATCCACTCTCCCTGCGTTTCCCCTTTACAGCCCACAGAGCACAGGGGTCAAGCCTCTCTGTCAATGAGAAATCAGCAGCCATCGAACGGCAGACAGACATGCAAACAGATGGACAGACAGTCAGTCAGTCAGTCAGTCATTTCACACTGTCTTGCTGAACCGTACTGTACTGTCTCGTTACCGATCAGTGGGTCTGACTCCGAGACAGTCTACCCCTCGTCTGGTCAGATGTCTCAGTGCTGCTATGTCGTTAGGCTAACAACTCCAGTTTCCCGAAGGGCCTCTGAAGGCCCAATGAAGGCCTCACCATTACTGTTCTCATCACTGTTCTCAGGAATGCTTTGGGACCATTCAATTCAATAGGATGAAGTCGTAGGCCAAGCTCACAATGCCCACCTTCTCCTGGGAAGCGTACATATGTTTTAGATCTTAGAGAGGAGATGTATTGATGTCTTTGATATGCCAGTAAAGATCCCTTGTCAGAAAGGTCTAATTGTGTCTGGAATGAAGTTCTGCTCATGCACAGCTTGTTTATTAACTATTAATAAACAGTGTAAGCATAATTTGTTATGCATTAGTAAACATGCATAAAGTAGTTATTAATCATGACCAACAGGCCTTTAAAGTTTATACTTCAGGTAAAAAAAAAGAACAAAATGATAAGCATCTTATAAACAGACCTTGGAAACGTGCAGATTTTCTGACTTCTTCAGTTTAAAATCTGTTACCATAAGCCTCCTGATATCTCTGTAAGGAGACAGTGGTGGAGAGATGCTTTGGGACAAAAAGCCTTGTAGCCCAGAGGGTCTAAGGGTGGTTATCACAGAGCAGCCCACAGCTGCCCACAACAGCACCACAGCTGCCCACAACAGCACCCATCAATTCTCCATGTAAACACGTGGGCAGAGTGTGGGGGGATGGGGGTGTGTTTGGTAGGGGGGGTGCTCCTCAAAGATATGCCCTGCAGACAGAACATAGAGGAAAAATTATGAGAATGGGTCTGAATTGGTGGTGGGAGATAAGGAGGGGTTGAAAGGGAGCGATTCAACTCCTCTTTTGTGGGGGTGGTGTGTGTGTGTGTGTGTGTGTGTGTGTGTGTGTGTGTGTGTGTGTAAACAGGACATGTACTGTGTGTGTAGATGTGATGGTCTTAAACCCCTACTGGGTCTCCCCCAGGTCTCTTCCCTGCCATCTTCAACCTGGCCAGTAATGCAGAGATCACCACCAACGCCACCTGTGGAGAACCTGAGCCAGAGATGTACTGTAAACTGGTGGAACACGTACCAGGACGACGCATCCGCAACTCCCAGTGTCGAACCTGTAATGCCCAGAGTCAAAACCCCAAAGGTACTGGAGTTAGGAGCCTCTGGGCGTAGGGAGAAGGCGGAGAAGGGAAGGGGAGCAGTGTCTTGGGGTTTAACTCTGTTATGGCTGCTGGCTCGTGCTTCAGACAGTTTGACTTTCCACTGTCCCACTATCTTTGAGTTATAGTGTCTGTCTGAAATACTGTACTCCTTGTGTGGATTCCAGGCATTCATTTTATTGCTTTCTCTTGATTTTATGCAGAGCAACATCCAATCACCAACGCCATTGACGGCACCAACGGGTGGTGGCAAAGCCCCAGCATTAAAAATGGCAGACAGTTCCACTGGGTGACCCTCACACTAGATTTACACCAGGTAGGAACCTCCAGGACTGCAATGTCACTGGTTTGAAAACTGCTTTCTTTAGCTACGGGCTGTGAACACACACACACACACACACACACACACATACATACATACACACATACACACACATACACATACACACATACAGTCACATGATTCCCAGATAATGGTTAGTTAGTGTGTCTGTGGTCTGTACACTTAGAAAAAAGGAGCTACCTAGAACCTAAAACAGTTCTTCAGCTGTTCCCATAGGGGAACCCTTTGAAGAACCCTTTTTGGTTCCAGGTAGAACTATTTTGGTTTCATGTAGAACCCTCTGTGGAAAGGGTTTTACATGGAACCCAAAAGAGTTCCACCTGGAACCAAAAAGGGTTCTACCTAGGTTCTCCTATGGGGACATCCAAAGAACCCTTTCAGAACCCTTTTTTCTAAGAGTGTAGTTCAGCAATCAGGAAACTCACCCTTGAACCCCAATGTGAGACCATACCTCCACTCTCACTCACTGTCTCTTCAACACTCCACTATGGCCTTTACACAGTTATAGGCAGTGGAGGTTACTGATGGGAGGATGGCTCATAATAATGTCTGGAAACCACATGGTTGATACCATTCCATATGCTCCATTCCAGCCATTATGATGAGCCATCCTCTCCTCAGCATCCTCCACTGGTCACAGGCCACTGCTAGACCACTACTGCAATGGAGGTCCTATTTATTGCCTGGATGGCCTGTCTCTCCCTCCGTCTCTTTTTATTGCCTCTTCTTTCTCACACTCTCTTGCTCCACTCTTTCCGTCTCACTCACTGTCTTCTGCAGTATCTCTCTATCTCTGTCTCTTTCGCACTCTGTCTGTCTCCCTCCCTCCTTCACCCTGGGGGGTTGACTGAGCTGAGCCAGCTACTTTTGAAATCTTTTTTCAACAGGCACTCAAAACAAGACACTCTTTCATTGAACCACACACACACACACACACACACACACATGTTATGTTCTTCTATCTTCTTGGGGACCTAAAATGTATTTCCATTCAGAATCCTATTTTACATAACTCCTAACCCTAAACCTAACCCTAACCTTAACCTGTAACCCTAAACCAAACTCCTAACCATAAATCTTACCACTAACCACTTACCCTTACCCTAACTCTAATTGTAACCTAGCCCTCAACCTAACCCCAAGCTTAAAATAGCCTTTGTCCTCATGGGGACATGGGAAATGTCCCCACGAGGGAGAATTTCCCTTGTTTTAGGTCCTCACAAGTATAGAAGAACCAACACACACACAAACTGGGGATTAGAATGAACTGCAGTCACACAGTATATCTCTGGGGATTAAACTGAACTGCAGTCACACAGTATATCTCTGGGGATTAAACTGAACTGCAGTCACACAGTATATCTCTGGGGATTAAACTGAACTACAGTCACACAGTATATCTCTGGGGATTAAACTGAACTGCAGTCAGACAGTATATCTCTGGGGATTAGACTGAACTGCAGTCACACAGTGTATCTCTGGGGATTAAGCTGAACTGCAGTCACACAGTATATCTCTGGGGATTAGACTGAACTGCAGTCACACAGTGTATCTCTGGGGATTAAATTGAACTGCAGTCACACAGTGTATCTCTGGTGATTAGACTGAACTGCAGTCACACAGTATATCTCTGGGGATTAGACTGAACTGCAGTCACACAGTGTATCTCTGGGGATTAAATTGAACTGCAGTCACACAGTGTATCTCTGGGGATTAGACTGAACTGCAGTCACACAGTATATCTCTGGGGATTAGACTGAACTGCAGTCACACAGTATATATCTGGGGAATAGACTGAACTGCAGTCACACAGTATATCTCTGGGGATTAGACTGAACTGCAGTCACACAGTATATCTCTGGGGATTAGACTGAACTGCAGTCACACAGTATATCTCTGGGGATTAGACTGAACTGCAGTCAGACAGTATATCTCTGGGGATTAAACTGAACTGCAGTCAGACAGTATATCTCTGGGGATTAGACTGAACTGCAGTCACACAGTGTATCTCTGGGGATTAGACTGAACTGCAGTCACACAGTGTATCTCTGGGGATTAAACTGAACTGCAGTCACACAGTGTATCTCTGGGGATTAAACTGAACTGCAGTCACACAGTATATCTCTGGGGATTAGACTGAACTGCAGTCACACAGTGTATCTCTGGGGATTAAATTGAACTGCAGTCACACAGTGTATCTCTGGGGATTAGAATGAACTGCAGTCACACAGTATATCTCTGGGGATTAAACTGAACTGCAGTCAGACAGTATATCTCTGGGGATTAAACTGAACTGCAGTCAGACAGTATATCTCTGGGGAATAGACTGAACTGCAGTCACACAGTATATCTCTGGGGATTAGACTGAACTGCAGTCACACAATATATATCTGGGGATTAGACTGAACTGTAGTCACACAGTATATCTCTGGGGATTAGAATGAACTGTAGTCACACAGTGTATATCTGGGTATTAGACAGAACTGCAGTCACACAGTATATCTCTGGGTATTAGACAGAACTGCAGTCACACAGTGTATATCTGGGTATTAGACAGAACTGCAGTCACACAGTGTTTCTCTAGGGATTAAACTGAACTGCAGTCACACAGTATATATCTGGGGATTAGAATGAACTGCAGTCACACAGTATATCTCTGGGTAATAGACTGAACTGCAGTCACACAGTATATCTCTGGGGATTAAACTGAACTGCAGTCACACAGTATATCTCTGGGGATTAAACTGAACTGCAGTCACACAGTATATCTCTGGGGATTAGAATGAACTGCAGTCACACAGTATATCTCTGGGGATTAGAATGAACTGCAGTCACACAGTATATCTCTGGGGATTAGACTGAACTGCAGTCACACAATATATCTATGGGGATTAGAATGAACTGCAGTCACACAGTATATCTCTGGGGATTAGACTGAACTGCAGTCACACAGTATATCTGGGGATTAGACTGAACTGCAGTCACACAGTATATCTGGGGATTAGACTGAACTGCAGTCACACATTATATCTCTGGGGATTAGACTGAACTGCAGTCACACAGTGTATCTCTGGGGATTAAATTGAACTGCAGTCACACAGTATATCCCTGGGGATTAGACTGAACTGCAGTCACACAGTATATCCATGGAGATTAAACTGAACTGCAGTCACACAGTATATCTCTGGGGATTAAACTGAACTGCAGTCACACAGTGTATCTCTGGGGATTAGACTGAACTGCAGTCACACAGTATATCTCTGGGGATTAGACTGATCTGCAGTCACACAGTATATCTCTGGGGATTAGACTGAACTGCAGTCACACAGTATATCTCTGGGGATTAGACTGAACTGCAGTCACACAGTATATCTCTGGGGATTAGACTGAACTCCAGTCACACAGTATATCTCTGGGGAATAGACTGAACTGCAGTCACACAGTACAGTGCCTTCAGGAAGGATGTATTCCACATTTTGTTGTGTTACAGCCTGAATTCAAAATGGATGAAATAGATGTTTTACTTTACCCATCTACACACAATACCACATAATGACGAAGATGAGAACATGTTTTTAGAAATGTTTTCAAATTTATTGAAAATGAAATACAGAAATATCTTATTTGCATAAGTATTCACACCCCTGGGTCAATACTTTGTAGAAGCTTCTTTGACAGCGATTACAGCTGAGAGTCTTTCTGGTTAAGTCTCTAATAGCTTTCCACACCTGGATTGCGTAAAATTCTCCAAGCTCTGTCAAATTCTTTCTTGATCATTTCTAGGCAACCATTTTTAGGTCTTGACATACAGTTTTGACAAAATCTACTTGAAAATGTAACTTGACCAATCAGGAACATTCACTGTATTCTTGCCAAGCAACTCCAGTGTAGATTTGGCCTTGTGTTTTAGGTTATTGTCCTGCTGAAAGGTGAATTCATATCCCAGTGTCTGGTGGAAAGCTGACTTAACCAGGGTTCCTCTAGGATTTTGCCTGTGCTTAGCTCCGTTCCGTTTCTTTTTTATCCTGAAAAACTCTCTAGTCCTTAACGATTACAAGCATACCCATTACACGATGCAGCCAAAATATGGATAGTGGTACTCAGTAATGTGTTGTATTGGATTTGCCCCAAACATAACACTTTGTATTCAGGACAAAAAGTGAATTGCTTTACCACATCTTTTGCAGTATTACTCTAGTGCCTTTGTTGCAAACAGGATGCATGTTTTGGAATATTTCTATTCTCTACAGGCTTCCTTCTTTTGTCAATTAGGTTAGTATTGAGGAGTAACTACAATGTTGTTGATCCATCCTCAGTTTTCTCCTATCACAGCCATTAAACTCTGTAACTGTTTTAAAGTCACCATTGGCCTCATGGTGACATCCCTGAACGGTGTCCTTCCTCTTCGTAACTGAGTTAGGAAGGATGTCTGTATCTTTGTAGTGACTGGGTGTATTGATACACCCTCCAAAGTCTAATTAATAACTTCACCATGCTCAAAGGGATATTCAATGTCTGTTGTTTTTTTTTACGCATCTACCAATAGGTGCCCTTCTTTGTGAGGCATTGGAATACCTCCCTCGTCTTTGTGGTTGAATCTGTGTTTGAAATTCACTCCTCGACTGAGGGACCTTACAGATAATTGTATATGTGTGGTACAGAGATGAGGTAGTCATTCAAAAATCATGTTAAACACAAAAATCATGTTAAACCCTAAAATCATGTTAAACCCTAAAATCATGTCACTTGTTAAGAATAATTTTACTCCTGAACTTATTTAGGCTTGCCATAGCAAATGGGTTAAATACTTATTGACTAAAGACATTTCAGCATAAAAAAAACAACATATATACATAATTCCACTTTGACATTAGGGGGTATTGTGTGTAGGTCAGTGACAAACACATCTCAATTTAATACATTTTAAATTTAGGCTGTAACACAACAAAATGTGTAAAAAGTCAAGGGGTGTGAATACTTTCTGAAGGCACTGTATGTCACTAGGGATTAGACTGAATATCTTTCTTATGCTTAGATATGTCCCCTCCCCACTTCCTCTTGGGAGTTCCGGCAATTTATATTGACCTCAGGAATGCAAAATTGGAACTCATTTGGAGGTAGACATCCAATTAATTATTTTCATGTGAAAACACAATCTTCAAAGTGTGTGTGTGTGTAACTATTCTTGTGGGGACCAGAATTCCCCACAACGATAGTAAACTAACACAAATTTTACCAACTGGGGACATTTTGTTAGTCCCACACGGTCAAATGCTATTTCTAGGGGGTTTAGGGTTAAGGTTAGAATTAGTGTTAGGTTTAGAATTAGGTTTAGGGTTAGAGTTAGGGTTAGGAGCTAGGGTTAGTTTTCGGATTATGGTTAGGAGCTTGGGTTAGGTTTAGAGTTAAGATAAGGTTTTTGGATTAGTGTTAGGGTTAAGGTTAGGGTTACGGTAAGAGTACGGGCTAGGTTTAGGGTTAGGGGTTAGGGAAAATAGGATTTTGAATGGGACTGAATTGTGTGTCCCCACAAGGTTAGCTGTACAAGACTGTGTGTGTGTGCTGCCTCTCGCCTACCTTTCAACGCTCTGTCAGTCTTGATTACACTTCATCCTCCCTCTAGACTTAGCTGATTTTTGCTAAGGGAAAATGTGTGAAGACACATGCAGAAACGGGAAAATCAAAGGTTGGGAAAAATCGAGATTACAGACTGATGTTTCATTAACATTCCCAGTGGGTTATTCCAAGACCTGTGTGATAACTTTAATAAGTATATGTTCTATCGTTGCTACCCAAGAGAGTTGTCAAGACTTAACACTGAGGTGTTGTAGCAGTGAGTGATGGAAATGTATCAGGTGCTGAATACACAGTATGCGACAAATTATTCAAGATGTTACATTATACATGATCATACAACAATAATCAATTACATTTATTTATAAAGCCCTTTTTACATCAGCCGATGTCACAAAGTGCTGTACAGAAACCCAGCCTAAAACCCCAGACAGCAAGCAATGCAGATGTAGAAGCACGGTGGCTAGGAAAAACTCCCTAGAAGGCCAGAACCTAGGAAGAAACCTAGAAAGGAACCAGGCTATGAGGGGTGGCCAGTCCTCTTCTGGCTGTGCCGGGTGGAGATTATAACAGAACATGGCCAAGATGTTCAAACGTTCATAGATAACCTGAAGGGTCAGATAATAATAATCACAGTGGTTGTAGAGGTCAGGTCAGGGTTCCATAGCAGCAGCATAACCAGGTGGACAGGGAGTCATCAGGCATGGTCCTGAGGCATGGTCCTAGGGCTCAGGTCCTCCGAGAGAAGAGAGAGAGAGAGAGAGAGAGAGAGAGAGAAAGAATTAGAGGGAGCATACTTAAATTCACATAGGACACCGGATGAGACAGGAGAAATACTCCAGATATAACAGACTGACCCTAGCCCCCAATACACAAACTATTGCAGCGTAAATACTGGAGGCTGAGACAGGAGGGGTCAGGAGACACTGTGGCCCCATCCGACGATACCCCCGGACAGGGCCAAACAGGCAGGATATAACCACACCCACTTTGCCAAAACACAGCCCCCACACCACTAGAGGGATATCTTCAATCACCAACCTACTACCCTGAGACAAGGCCGAGTATAGCCCACGAAGATCTCCCCCATGGCACGAACCCGAAGGGGGCACCAACCCGGACAGGAAGATCACATCAGTGACTCAACCCAATAATGCAATATTCTCACACTAGATCAAACAAACATTTTTATTAAGTGATTAAAAGAAAACAAAGTGTGTCATGTCAATAAATGTACATTATTAATACCAGATAAAGAACAATATAATAAACCAAGCCAAAATTACTGAGACTTCTCAAAACCAGAGCAGTTGACTTAAAATGGTTTCAAGAGCAAAGAGAGACACATCTACATGGAAAGATTAGCTTCTCAATGGGAGGTTTGTCTGACTGACTTCGTATGTCTCTAAAAACTTCTGATTTCCCATGAGCTAGTGCTAGCCTAGCATCCTCTCCTCTGACATCATTGATACGGTGCTTGGCCTTGGAAAGGAGCGCAGATACTTTGTGTCGCAAACTAACTGCTACATCTCAATACCAACGTCTTCACGTGGGAGAACACTGATTCTCACAACAGTTACATGAATGCAACTGGTGCACTAAGAAATATAAAATTGGCGTTATACTGCATCTAGGGTATATCTTTATTTAAAACGGATGGCTTTGATTTCTGACGGTTCGAAAGAGGGTTTCACATTAGTTTACAGAGCCACAATGTACTGAACATAAATAAAATATAATAAAAGATCCCAGAAATGTTCCATACGCATATAAAGCTTATTTCTCTGAAATGTGTTTACATCCCTGTTAGTGAGCATTTCTCTGTTAGTGAGCAAGATAATCCATCCGTCTGACAGGTGTGGCATATCAAGAAGCTGATTAAACAGCATGATCATTACACAGGTGCTCCTTATGCTGGGGACACCAAAAGGCCACTCTAAAATGGGCAGTTATATCACACAACACAATGCCACAGATGTCTAAAGTTTTGAGGGAGAGTGCAATTGGCATGCTGACTGCAGGAATGTCCACCAGAGCTGTTGCAAGAGATTTGAATGTTCATCACTCTACCATAAGCCGCCTTTAGAGAATGTGACAGTACTTCCACCCGTTCTCACAACCGCAGACCAAGCCAGCCCAGGACCTCCACTTGCAGCTTCTTCACATGCGGGATTGTCTGAGACCAGCCACCCGGATAGCTGATGAAACTGAAGAGTATTTTTGTCTTTAATAAAGCCCTTTTGTGGAAAAAACGAATTCTGATTGGCTGGGCCTGACTCCCAAGTGGGTTGGTCTACGGCTGCGCCCCTGCCCAGTGATGTGAAATCCATAGAAAAGGGCCTAATGAATTGTTGAAATTTTTTTCAATTGACTGTATCTCAGTAAAATCGTTGAAATGGTTGCATGTTGAGTTTATATTTTTGTTCATTGTATATATACTATTAAGACACCTTGACTTTTTGCACATTTTGTTACGTTACAGTCTTATTCTAAAATTGATTTCATTAAAAAAATCCTGATCAATCTACACACAATACCCAATAATGACAAAGCGAAAACAGGTATTTTGACATTTTTGCAAATTTATTAAAAATGGAAATACCTTATTTACATAAGTATTTCGACCCTTTAGCTATGAGCTTAGGTGGATCTTGTTTCCATTGATCGTCCTTGAGATGTTTCTACAACTTGATTGGAGTCCACCTGTGGTAAATTCAATTGATTGGATATGATTTGGAAAGGCACACACCTGTCTATATAAGGTCCCACAGTTGACAGTGCATGTCAGAGCAAACACCAAGGTCGAAGGAATTCTCCATAGAGTTCCGAGACAGGATGGTGTTGAGGCACAGATCTGGGGAAGGGTACCAAAACATTTCTGCATTATTGGAAGTCCCCAAGAACACAGTGGCCTCCATCATTCTTAAATGGAAGAAGTTTGGAACCACCAAGACTCAGAGTTCCTCTGTGGAGATGGGAGAACCTTCCAGAAGGACAACCATCTCTGCAGCACTCCACCAATCAGGCCTTTATAATAGAGTGGCCAGACGGAAGCCACTCCTCAGTAAAAGGCACCGCTTGGAGTTGGCACCTAAAGGACTCTCAGACCACGAGAAACAAGATTCTCTGGTCTAATGAAACCAAGATTGAACTCTTTGGCCTGAATGCCAAGTGTCATGTCTGGAGCGTGGTGGTGGCAGCATCATGCTGTGGGTAGGTTTTTCAGCAGCAGGGACTAGTCAGGATCAAGGGAAAGATGAACAGAGAAAAGTACAGAAAGATCCTAGATGAAAACCTGCCCCAGAGCGCTCAGGACTTCAGACTGGGCCAAAGGTTCTAATCAAATCAAATGTTATTTGTCACATACACATGGTTAGCAGATGTTAATGTGAGTGTAGCGAAATGCTTGTGCATCTAGTTCTGACAGTGCAGTAATATCTAACAAGTAATCTAACAATTCCCCAACAATTATCAAATACATACAAATCTTAAAGGGTGAATGAGAATATGTACATGTAAGTATATGGATGAGCGATGGCCGAGCAGCATAGGCAAGGTGCAATAGATGGTATAAAATACAGTATATACATGTGATATGAGTAATGTAAGATATGTAAACATTATTAAAGTTGCATTATTTAGAGTGGCATTGCATAAAATGACTAGTAATCCATTTATTAAAGTGGCCAGTGATTGGGTCTCAATGTAGGCAGCAGCCTCTCTGAGTTAGTGATTTCTGTTTAGCAGTCTGATGGCCTTGAGATAGAAGCTGTTTTTCAGTCTCTTGGTCCCAGCTTTGATGCACCTGTAATGACCTCGCCTTCTGGATGATAGCAGGGTGAACAGGCAGTGGCTCGGGTGGTTGTTGTCCTTGTGATGGCGATTGCATCGTCTGTGGACCTGTTGGGGCTGTATGCAAACTGAAGTGGGTCTAGGGTGGCCGGTAAGGTGGAGGTGAAATGATCCTTGCCTAGTCTCTCAATGCACTTCATGATGACAGAAGTGAGTGCTTTGGGGCCGTAGTCATTTAGTTCAGTTATCTTTGCCTTCTTGGGTACAGGAACAATGGTAGCCATCTTGAAGTATGTGGGGACAACAGACTGGGGGGAGTGATTGACTATGTCCGTAAACACACCAGCCATCTGGTCTGCGCATGCTCTGGGGACGCGGCTAGGGATGCCGTCTGGGCCAGCAGCCTTGCCAGGGTTAACATTTTTAAATGTTTTACTCACGTCAGCCACAGAGAAGGAGAGGGAGGGGGCGCAGTCCTTGTTAGCGGGCCGCAACCGTGGCGCTGTATTATCCTCAAAGTGGGCAAAGAAGGTGTTTAGTGACGTCGGTGTCCGTGACGTGGCTTGATTTCTTTTTGTAGCCCATGATTTCTTGATTTCATGCCACATACGTCTCGTGTCTGAGCTGTCCACCTTGTCCCTTTACTGGCATTTCGCTTGTTTGATTGCCTTGCGGAGGGAATAGCTGCACTGTTCATATTCAGACATACAGTTGAAGTCGGAAGTTTATACACACCTTAGCCAAATACATTTAAACTCAGTTTTTCACAATTCCTGACATTTAATCCTAGTAAAAATTCCCTGCTTTAGATCAGTTAGATCACCACTTTATTTTAGGAATGTGAAACGTCAGAATAATAGTAGAGAGAATGATTTATTTCAGCTTTTATTTCTTTCATCACATTCCCAGTGGGTCAGAAGTTTACATAAACTCAATGAGTATTTGGTAGCATTGCCTTTAAATTGTTTAACTTGGGTCAAACGTTTCAGGTAGCCTTCCCCAAGCTTCCCACAATAAGTTGGGTGAATTTTGGCCCATTCCTCCTGACAGAGCTGGTTAACTGAGTCATGTTTGTAGGCCTCCTTGCTCGCACACACTTTTTCAGTTCTGCCCACAAGTTTTCTATGGGATTGAGGTCAGGGCTTTGTGATGGCCACTCCAATACCTTGACTTTGTTGTCCTTAAGCCATTTTGCCACAACTTTGGAAGTATGCTTGGGGTTATTGTCCATTCGGAAGACCCATTTGCGACCAAGCTTTAACTTCCTAACTGATGTCTTGAGATATTGCTTCAATATATCCACATAATTTTCCTACCTCATGATGCCATCTATTTTGTGAAGTGCACCAGTTCCTCCTGCAGCAAAGCACCCCACAACATGATGCTGCCACCCCCGTGCTTCACGGTTGGGATGGTGTTCTTCGGCTTGCAAGCATTCCCCTTTTTCCTCCAAACATAATGATGGTCATTATGGCCAAACAGTTCTATTTTTGTTTCATCAGACCAAAGGACATTTCTCCAAAAAGTGCAATCTTGGTCCCCATGTGCAGTTGCAAACCGTAGTCTGGCTTTTTAATGGCTGTTTTGGAGCAGTGGCTTCTTCCTTGCTGAGCGGCCTTTCAGGTTATGTCGATATAGGACTCGTTTTACTGTGGATATAGATACTTTCGTACCTGTTTCCTCCAGCATCTTCACAAGGTCCTTTGCTGTTGTTCTGGGATTGATTTGCACTTTTCACACCAAAGTACATTCATCTCTAGGAGACAGAACGCGTCTCCTTCCTGAGCGGTATGACGGCTGCGTGGTCCCATGGTGTTTATACTTGCGTACTATTGTTTATACAGATGAACATAGTACAGTGAGGGAAAAAAGTATTTGATCCCCTGCTGATTTTGTACGTTTCCCCACTGACAAAGAAATGATCAGTCTATAATTTTAATGTTAGGTTTATTTGAACAGTGAGAGACAGAATAACAACAAAAAAATCCTGAAAAACGCATGTCAAAAGTGTTATAAATTGATTTGCATTTTAATGAGGGAAATAAGTATTTGACCCCCTCTCAAGCAGAAAGATTTCTGGCTCCCAGGTGTCTTTTATACAGGTAACGAGCTGAGATTAGGAGCACACTCTTAAAGGGAGTGCTCCTAATCTCAGTTTGTTACCTGTATAAAAGACGCCTGTCCACAGAAGCAATCAATCAGATTCCAAACTCTCCACCATGGCCAAGCCCAAATAGCTCTCCAAGGATGTCAGAGACAAGATTGTAGACCTATACAGGGCTGGAATGGGCTACAAGACCATCGCCAAGCAGCTTGGTGAGAAGGTGACAACAGTTGGTGCGATTATTCGCAAATGGAAGAAACACAAAAGAACTGTCAATCTCCCTCGGCCTGGGGCTCCATGCAAGATCTCACCTCGTGGAGTTGCAATGATCATGAGAACGGTGAGGAATCAGCCCAGAACTACACGGGAGGATCTTGTCAATGATCTCATGGCAGCTGGGACCATAGTTACCAAGAAAACAATTGGTTACACACTACGCCGTGAAGGACTGAAATCCTGCAGCGCCCGCTAGGTCCCCCTGCTCAAGAAAGCATATATACATGCCCGTCTGAAGTTTGCCAATGAACATCTGAATGATTCAGAGGACAACTGGGTGAAAATGTTGTGGTCAGATGAGACCAAAATGGAGCTCTTTGGCATCAACTCAACTCGCCGTGTTTGGAGGAGGAGGAATGCTGCCTATGACCCCAAGAACACCATCTCCACCGTCAAACATGGAGGTGGAAACATTATGCTTTGGGGGTGTTTTTCTGCTAAGGGGACAGGACAACTTCACCGCATCATTTGACAGGGCCATGTACTGTCAAATCTTGGGTGAGAACCTCCTTCCCTCAGCCAGGGCATTGAAAATGGGTCGTAGATGGGTATTCCAGCATGACAATGACCCAAAACACACGGCCAAGGCAACAAAGGAGTGGCTCAAGAAGAAGCACATTAAGGTCCTGGAGTAGCCTAGCCAGTCTCCAGACCTTAATCCCATAGAAAATCTGTGGAGGGAGCTGAAGGTTCCAGTTGCCAAATGTCAGCCTCGAAACCTTAATGACTTGGAGAAGATCTGCAAAGAGGAGTGGGACAAAATCCCTCCTGAGATGTGTGCAAACCTGGTGGCCAACTACAAGAAACGTCTGACCTTGGTGATTGACAACAAGGGTTTTGCCACCAAGTACTAAGTCATGTTTTGCAGAGGGGTCAAATACTTATTTCCCTCATTAAAATGCAAATCATTTTATAACATTTTTGACATGCGTTTTTCTGGATTTTTTTGTTGTTATTCTGTCTCTCACTGTTCAAATAAACCTACCATTAAAATTATAGACTGATCATTTCTTTGTCAGTGGGCAAACGTACAAAATCAGCAGGGGATCAAATACGTTTTTCCCTCACTGTACCTTCAGGCGTTTGGAAATTGCTCCCAAGGACGAACCAGACTTGTGGAGGTCTACTTGTGGAGGTCTTGGCTGATTTCTTTTGATTTTCCCACGATGTCAAGCAAAGAGGCACTGAGTTTGAAGGTAGGCCTTGAAATACATCCACATGTACACCTCCAATTGACTCAAAGTATGTCAATTAGCCTATCAGAAGCTTCTAAAGCCATGACATCATTTTCTGCAATTTTCTAAGCTGTTTAAAGGCACAGTCAACTTAGTGTATGTAAACTTCTGACCCTCTGGAATTGTGATACAGTGAATCATAAGTGAAATAATCTGTCTGTAAACAATTATTGGAAAAATGACTTGTGTCATGCACAAAGTAGATGTCCTAACCGACTTGCCAAAATTATAGTTTGTTAACAAGAAATTATTGGAGTGGTTGAAAAACAAGTTTTAATGACTCCAACCTAAATGTATGTAAACTTCCGACTTCAACTGTATTCCAAGACCTCTTTCCATGGTTAAACATGACACCGACCCTAAGGACACAGGAAAGACAAGTTTGGGACAAGTCTCTGAATGTTCTTGAGTTGCCCAGCCAGAGCCCGGACTTGAACCCGGTCAAACATCTCTGGAGAGACCTGAAAATAGTATTTAAACAATTTTATCCATTTTAGTGTAAGGCTGTAACGTAACAAAATGTGGATAAAGTCAAGGGGTCTGAATACTTTCCGAATGCACTGTATATGATTATTTAAGCTACATTACGCGTTCTATGTTAAATGAATAAGTAAAATGCCTTTGGTGAAGACATTCGTTTTTTGGATTGGTGCCAGTGGCATCCATCTTGATTAGAACCCTCAGTGTGGTTCTTGGCAAACAGTACTAGTATTGACCAGTATCCAGCAGGAGTTTAAACCCGACAGGAAAAAGTGTCAGGATTGAGATGGGCTAATCTGCCTGTGTATGCCATTCCAGAAAATCACACACACACACACACACACACACACACACACACACACACACACACACACACACACACACACACACACACACACACACACACACACACACACACACACACACACACACAGAGAGAGAGAGGGGCCAACCAAGCTCTATATCCAATTAACAGGCCCCAGCCAAACAAACAGAGGGGACACCATTTGGGGCGGTCTCTTCCGGTGGGCCCCCCTGGCGGCTCATCAAACCCAGTCGAGAGACTTGGCCTACACTGTTCCCTTACACAGCGACAATACTGTCACCACCACCGTAACCATCATAACCACCCTCTGACAAGATACGTCCTCCAAGGTCCTTCCCGATGTCAACATGTTAGGTGACTTTTCAAGACCACACTTCATGTAGACTGTGGGAAGTGGGAAGGTAGTATGTGATGGGTTGTGATTGGTGATAGGTCAATTCAGTTCAAATTCACATTCAATTGTTTAATTGAACAAATTCTGAATTGGCGGGGAAAAATTATTGAAAAATATTCCAATATGCACTTGACCCCAACCTTGAAACCACTCTGTGATATGCTTCATAACTTACAGTAACTGTTATGGTGAAAGAGGCTTGGTGCCTGTGGCTCCTTAACTACACTGGCATCATACTGGCAGATAGACACACTGTCCTGTCCTGTCCTAGCCTCTCTGAGTGCAAGTCCTGTCCTGTCTAGGGCTCTCCGGCCCCCATCGCCCTTCCCCCATCTCCCACCAACACAAAGGACTTACTCATCTCTCCCCTCCAGACAAAAAGGCCTGTTGTCAAATGCCAGCCTCTTTTATGTGATCAAACTGTAATTGTCTGGATTCCTACTTTATTGCCACCACAGCATATCTTAAATGCTTAAACCGTCAAAGTTTGGTATTGGTCATGACAAGGCCTGAGAATGTACTGCTTTTCAGTGTCAGAGACACATCGCAACGAGGGGAGCGAAAGGAAAACTTTACACAATACTTAAATAATTCACCTGACAATATCACATCAAATCAAATGTCTGTCTTACTGTGGATCTAACTGTGGATCTAACTGTGGGTCTTACTGTGGGTCTTACTGTGGGTCTTACTGTGGGTCTTACTGTGGGTCTAATTGTGGGTCTAACTGTGGGTCTAACTTATTATCACACACAGACAGTTTGGTCTGTATTGTAACAGGCCAGAGGTTAGGACAAGGTATTTATTTGTAGGTGATTAGTAGAAAGAAGGACAAAGCTCAGCTCAACGTCTGTGGCGGCCATCTTTCTTCAGGGGCCTTGTTTTGGTCCAGCCTTCTTAGCTGTGGGGCTCAGAGAGCAGGATTTTACTCCGCTCTTTGAGCCCCACAGACACAGCCCCGGCCCTGGGAGAAGATAAACTGGTGAGAACTGGGCACTTTTGTTGGCTTAGGGGCTGATGGGTAATCCCCTTGTCTCTTCCCTGAAGCCTGGTTCCCCTCGTTCCCACTGACTGGGTCCCCCTGACTGTCGCCTTGTTATCTTCCCCGCACAGAGGCGAGTCCAGCTACCCGTCGGGAAGCACAGCTCTATTAATTAGTTATAATGTTAGTCCAAATGGAAAGGTGTTAGTAAGTGTATGTGTTTTCATTTTGTCTCCTAGGTCACAGTGTACCCTTTGACACGATTCAGTCATCAAACACACTAGTCAGACATTTTCACTTATCCTTTGAGACAACACCCGCCAACCCCCCCCCCCCCACCTGATCCAAAATGGCAGCTAATTACTGCGGTGACACAGCAAAAACAATCCACGGCTTGTTTCCCTTGGCCACTGGCAGCCAGGTCTGGCTAGCTCACATCAAATCCGCCAGCCAGTTACTGTGACCAGGCAGCTTAGCCGAGACATGCCATTACACACAGATTGGGCTCCTACTGGGAGGAATAGGATTTAGTTGGTAATGAACAGTTAAGAGACACAGTGGGAACAACTTTGTCCTCAGCGTCTAGTCATGAAGAACACTTTGTATTCTAGCCATCACGGTATCTAGCCACGTCCAAAACATTTCTGAAATGTGGCACTAAGGTCAGTTCAACAAATGCCTGCACGCTCTGCTATTCTATACCAATGACCTTCTGACATAGATAGTAGCGGCTTGAAATAATGATACATTTGAAATAAGTGATATCTGGTGTATCCTAGTAATTGGCTATTAGTTAAGTTGAGGCACAGAGGCAGCTAGTCCACAACCGTTCAGATCTGTCTCCACGCAGGACTGGAATGTGTGGGAGTCCACATGGATCTAGATCAGGCAGCGTTTCAATCACTAACCCAGCCCGGTCACAGCGTTTGTCCGCCCCGTCGCCCCACGATAACACTAAGCTCCTTTGAGGGAGGTCACTGACACACACACACGTACGCACGAACACATACCTTTCGCGTTCCACTCTTGTCCCCTATAAACAAAGAGCAGGAAAGGCCCATTGGACTAGACTGGGACAGAGACCAAAGAAAAGCTCTGGTGACCAAGCTTCCTAGATGAGAATAAAGATGCTTCCTGACAAAAGGATTCTACAGATTGAAGCCCCAGAGAGAGAAAGCTGCAGCTGGAACAGGAATGATAACCTTATAACCTTTTCCCCTGTTCCATCCATCTATCTTGTCTTTCAAGTACAAGGAAACAAACAAACATTCCCATACTGACTAAGGAATTTAGCCAAAGATGTTTGAGGGTCTTGTCTAGCTATCAGAGGCCCATGCAGATGAATAATTCTAGACTGTAATTGAAGGATCAGACGTAACTGAGGGAAGTCAACCAGCTGAGGGGGATTGACATTTAGATCCACTGGAACGACTCCATGTGGCTTTGCCAATGATACCTGCTAACGATTGAACAGGCACGTCGCTCGCGTTCACTCGCTGTTGAACAAGTCATGAATCGTCCGTAAATCAGCGGCGACTTGCTGCAGGGTAAATTTACAGCCTCACACAGCTGCTGACAACCTTAAGGGATGGTTTAATTAACAGAGCAGGGGTTGGTGTGGTGTGGTAGTGAGGGGGGGCGTCACGCTGATGTGAACATCCTGTCTCAGGTGTCTAGTTTCCACTTATTCCCTGGGGAAGCGCAGCGTTGACAAGCCAATAGGAGAAGCCGATAACGGATAAGTCAGGTTCTGTTTGTGTGGGGCAGACTAGACTGTTATTGGTGTCACTGAGACTGTCATAGAGAGGTGTGAGAAAGACTGGGAAAGAGAGAATGAGAAAAGGCCATTCAGGCAATAAATTGCATCTCCATTGCAGTAGTGGTCTAGTAGTGGCCTGTGACCAGTGGAGGATGCTGAGGGGAGGATGGCTCATAATAATGGCTGGAATGGAGCATATGGATTGGAATCAAACACGTCGTTTTCATGTGGTTGATACCATTCCATTGACTCTATTCCAGACATTTTTATGACTCATCCTCCCCTTAGCAGCCTCCACTGCCTGTAACTGTATAAAGGCCATAGTGGAGTGTTGAGGAGACAGTGAGTGAGAGTGGAGGTACAGTGGTTCCTCCTTTAAAAGTTAAGACTTACTGCAGCACATCTTGTGGGCTGCTGCAGCATTCTGTGGTACGTTATCTATTTGTCAGCCAGTTTTTACGTTAATGCAAGTTAGTGCTAGTTAGACCACCAGAGGGCAACTTTGAGAAGCAATTGATAGTCTCCCGTATTGGCATTACTAGAGAATTTAAAACCTTTTTTGTAATAACATAGTAAATGGGATTGATTTTAAGAAATTTGGCTTAATTAATTTGATTAATATTATGGTGTTTCTATTCCGAGAAAAAGGAAAAATGAAACCCTCTGGGTTTCTGTTAGTCTGAAATGGAAAATATTGCGCTGTACAATGTGACGGTCGGGAGTAGTCTACAGTATAAGAGGATTGGAGGATTCTAAATGAATATCTAAGGGGCATAACATTTCCACACCCTAATTGTAGTGTAACCAATATTAATTTCGCCTATGGTAGGCCTACAGTATATCTAAACATGTTTTTTTCAATGACGTGACTCTCTGCCAATAATTACATTTAGTGGATTCCAAATTAATATCTTTGGGGCTTTTATATCATTTTAAATTAAATAATAATAATAATCGCTTTGTTTAAAAAGTGGTGATATTTTGGAGATTTCGTTTTCATTTAACCTGGAGTGAGCGAGAAAAAGGCAGTTCTTGAACATGGGGTGAGACATTCTCAGTTTGTTATTTAGAATTATTTATTTCTGAAGAAACCTAACTTGATTACAGTGGGGTTCAGGGGAGAGTTTACTGATTACTGAGCTACAGACTACATACTTACCAGAGATGGAAGAGGAAGCAAGACATCCCACTCCCTATTTTTTTCTGTTTCAATGGAAATCAATGAACTACAGTAAGCAGACCTTCTATCACATTGGTGTCTATAGGAGAGCCACCCCCTTAAGTAAACGGCCTGAGTAAACTATCTTCATTTATCCACCATCTTTGCTCTAACTAGCCATTAGAGATCATGTGACTGTGTGAGGGGTTATAAGGGGTCATATGCTGAAAGGTTATAGCCTAGATGCTCTAAGACTGTAATTCAATCAAACTGGCAATTAACATTTTGACCACTCCACATGAACGATGGTTGCAGAGCGTTTGTGGTGCCCTTAACCCCAGAGTGGTTAAATGTTTCAGGACACCGTTATTACGGTTATTACCTGCTGCTCTCTTTGTGCCTTGTCTGTCAAAGACTTCTTTGTGCTCTTATAAATGAAGCCTTGTATGTATGTAAGGTGCACAGCTTGAGATTTCAGTCATGCACAACAAAATGGAGATTCAGGCATATTATGGGTGGGAGAATAACTGTGTGTGTGTGTGTCCTTTGTACTCACATTTCATTGTTGATTCAGTTAAATATTAAAATGTGTCTGTCTGTGTGTGTGGCAACAGATTTTCCAGGTGGCCTACGTCATCATCAAGGCAGCCAACTCCCCTCGTCCTGGTAACTGGGTGCTGGAGCGTTCAATGGACGGTGTGGATTATACACCCTGGCAGTATTACGCCATCAGCGACACAGAATGTCTGACCCGTTACAACATCACCCCCCGCCTTGGACCCCCCACCTACAAACGAGACGACGAGGTCATCTGTACCTCTTACTACTCGCGGCTCGTACCCCTGGAGCACGGAGAGGTAGCTATCCATTTATTTGACTTTCACCACAGTGGTCTGAAACTCTCTGCCCGCCAGCCATATCAGGCTCATGAGCTGCACTTTGGTGGCCCACGGGTCAGGTGTTTGAAACCACTGTTTTACTAGGTCTGATTTTATTTACAAGACCAGGATGAGTATTCAGGATGAGCAACATTACAGAACTTTCATTGAATTGGGTAGAGAATTGGGTGTGCACTCTATGTGGCATCATCCTCCAGATGATGAAAGCCTACTGGGCTAGTGTCACTCTAACCGAGGCAGAGACGTAATGAACGTCTGTGGTTAGGATACTCTGTAGTTACCCACAGCCCCTGACGGTGCATCTAAGTAGTTTAACAAGGAAGGGAGACAAGGAGATGAAGCCACGTCAGAGTGTTGAGATGCACCCCAAAGCTCACAGTGAGATCCTCAACCTTCTCTTACATTTTTTAGCCTTGTGTTATGTCATCTCTGCCAGCTGCCTGTGGTCAGACTGACAAGTCAGTCTGTGCGTTATATCAGGAAAAAAATGGCAGTAATACACTCGATATCTGTTGTTCATTTTTGTCACTAGTCTTTGATTGAAAACGTGTAAAGTTAAAATGATAAACTGCATGCTCGTGACTTTGATGTATTAAGCTATGTTTGGTCATTATGGTCCTTTGACATCATTGTCCGTCTTTGTCTATCCCCTATTCAGATCCACACGTCTTTGTCTATCCCCTATTCAGATCCACACGTCTTTGTCGATCCCCTATTCAGACCCACACGTCTTTGTCGATCCCCTATTCAGATCCACACGTCTTTGTCGATCCCCTATTCAGATCCACACATCTTTCTCTATCCCCTATTCAGATCCACACGTCTTTGTCGATCCCCTATTCAGATCCACACGTCTTTGTTTATCCCCTATTCAGATCCACACGTCTTTGTCGATCCCCTATTCAGATCCACACGTCTTTGTCTATCCCCTATTCAGATCCACACATCTTTGTCTATCCCCTATTCAGATCCACACGTCTTTCTCTATCTCCTATTCAGACCCACACGTCTTTGTCTATCCCCTATTCAGATCCACACGTCTTTGTCTATCATCCCCTATTCAGATCCACACGTCTTTGTCTATCCCCTATTCAGATCCACACGTCTTTGTCGATCCCCTATTCAGATCCACACGTCTTTGTCTATCCCCTATTCAGATCCACACGTCTTTGTCTATCATCCCCTATTCAGATCCACACGTCTTTGTCTATCATCCCCTATTCAGATCCACACGTCTTTGTCTATCCCCTATTCAGATCCACACGTCTTTGTCTATCATCCCCTATTCAGATCCACACGTCTTTGTCTATCATCCCCTATTCAGATCCACACGTCTTTGTCTATCCCCTATTCAGATCCACACGTCTTTGTCTATCCCCTATTCAGATCCACACGTCTTTGTCTATCCCCTATTCAGATCCACACGTCTTTGTCTATCCCCTATTCAGATCCACACGTCTTTGTCTATCCCCTATTCAGATCCACACATCTTTGTCTATCCCCTATTCAGATCCACACGTCTTTGTCTATCCCCTATTCAGATCCACACGTCTTTGTCTATCCCCTATTCAGATCCACACGTCTTTGTCTATCATCCCCTATTCAGATCCACACGTCTTTGTCGATCCCCTATTCAGATCCACACGTCTTTGTCTATCATCCCCTATTCAGATCCACACGTCTTTGTCTATCCCCTATTCAGATCCACACGTCTTTGTCGATCCCCTATTCAGATCCACACGTCTTTGTCGATCCCCTATTCAGATCCACACGTCTTTGATCAACGGGCGGCCCAGTGCTGACCAACTGACCCCAGAGCTGCTGGACTTCACCTCAGCCCGCTACATCCGCCTGCGTCTGCAGAGAATCCGCACGCTCAACGCCGACCTCATGACCCTGAGCTACCGCGACCCCAAGGAGGTGGACCCCATCGTCACCAGACGGGTACGACTAATACACTTTCATGTTAAAGCACTGCCGCTAGCACTCACTGGCTGTTCTGTTTTCTGTTTAAGTTAAGGGGTGTGTTTAACCAAATTGATCATTCATTCAAAATACGTGGTTTGAGCGTTGCCTTGATAACTTTGTCAAAATGTATATTTAGCATATTTATGGTTAGTTTTATCAAAAATGCTATTCGCAGCTGAATGTCTGAAATATTAGTTGATATGTCATTTGTCATTTCTCCTGGCTGATTTGAATGTTATAACTTGATTGGCTTTGTATTCCGTTGAAGTCATGTCTTTCTAACTTGATTGGCATTGTATGTTTGTGTTTCCTTGTGCAGTACTACTATTCAATCAAGGACATTTCAGTGGGTGGGATGTGCATCTGTTACGGACACGCCCAGAGCTGTCCTTGGGACCCCGTTGCCAAGGTAACACCAGGCCGTATTCAGTTTTGCCCATTCAGGCTCGGTGGCTGTCATTCAGCTTTTGTTTCATAATGCAGAGTGTATAACTGATTTACTGCCTTTCACATATTGTGTGTTAAACATTTCACATTTTGACTAAATTAAGCTCCTCTTATCAGGGTCAACATTGATTCATTGCTGATCTGTTGTAATTGCTGTAAACATTAATATAAAGAGTACTTTTATCGCAAATGTATGCAATGCGTGGTAGTAATACTTCTTTATTAGAAATATATTTGCCACACTAATTTGTTTTATAAAGTGAACTAAGCAATCCCAGCCCCCTCGCCCCTATAGTCCCTGGAGGAATGGTACGGTCCAACATCGCTCAGTTAAATTGGTTGCCTTCCTCATTAAGGGCGAATGTCAAGTTAACGCGAGGATGAGAAAGTCATTCAATCAAACTGGCTATTCCCACTACAAGAGATGTGAGGAGTGGAATGCCGAAAGAGATTTCTACTTTTCAATTCACATTACATCCTTACCTCACCTTCCGTTGCCGCTGGCAACACAACATTCTTGGTCCGCAGCTCAATTTGACCATAAATATCACAGTATCTGCTAGCCAGGAAGCACAAACTACAATATTTCTCTCATATATTGTGTACACTTTTGTTTACTTCCCTGTTAGTGAGCATTTCTCCTTTGCCAAGATAATCCATCCACCTGACAAGTGTGGAATATCAAGAAGCTGATTAAACACCATGATCATTACACAGGTGCACCTTGTGCTGGGGACAATAAAAGGCCACTCTAAAATGTGGAGTTTTGTCACATAACACAATGCCTCAGATGTCTCAAGTTTTGAGGGAGTGTGCGCTTGTCATGCTGACTGCAGGAGTGTCCACCAGAGCTGTTGCCAGAAAATGTAATGTTAATTTCTCAACAATAAGCCGCCTCCAACGTTGTTTTTGAGAATTTGGCAATACATCCAACCAGCCTCACAACTGCAGACCATGTGTATGGTGTCGTGAGGGAGAGTGGTTTGCTGATGTCAACGTTGTGAACAGAGTGCCCCATGATGGCAGTGGGGTTGTGGTATGGGCAGGCATAAGCTATGGACAACAAACACAAATGCTTTTTATCGATGGCAATTTGAATGCACAAAAATACCGAGACGAGCTCCTGAGGCCCATTATGAGGCCCAGGTGTCTGTGACCAATAAATGCATATCTGTATTCCCAGTCATGTGATATCCCTAGATTGGGGCCTAATGAATTTATTTCAATTGACTGATTTCCTCATATGAACTGTAACTCAGTAAAATATTTGAAATTGTTGCATGTTGTGTTTATATTTTTGTTCAGTATAGATAGGAGTGCTTAGGGTTATACTAGCATATTAAAGTTACGTTAGAACAAACCAGGCTTCACTTTATCAATGTCTTGAAAGTCTTTATGCCTATATGAGGTAAAAGAAAATTGCGACATTGATAATACCCTGGGGAGTTGCTTCTTGCCTGGACCTGAGATTTATACACAGTTGATGTTTTAATTTCAGAATGTAAAAGGCTGTTACAACAATTTCAAGTATAAACTAAATAAAACAAGTCTAAAAAATATAAGGAAAATGTCTGTAAATTTTAGCTTTCAAAAACATTACAATTCGGTTTACAGTGTTTACACTTAGAGGGCGTGGAGACATGACAAGTTCACGTTGTAGTATTATGTGTAGCCGTAAAGTCCTGTGACCCTTCAACTCTCGACACTTAGAAATATATTCACGTTTCACACAGACGTAAACACACAAACATTGTGACATGACGTGCATACAACACACAAGTGTTACTTCACACCTCATATGGGACCTGTTGTTTATCTGACAAGCAAAAATGAGGAAACCATTTGTCTGTGTGGTTGTGTGTGTGAATGTGAGTGAGTGTGTGTGTGTGTGTGTGTGTGTGTGTGTGTGTGTGTGTGTGTGTGTGTGTGTGTGTGTGTGTGTGTGTGTGTGTGTGTGTGTGTGTGTGTGTGTGTGTGTGTGTGTGTGTGTGTGTGTGTGTGTGTGTCCCAGTTGACAATAGGACTAGAGCATAAGCACTGAATCAGTTGCTTCTTGCAGCTTCCACTTCACCCATTCCTCTCTCTTTCGTCCTCTCAGAGGTTGCAGTGTGTATGTGAGCACAATACCTGTGGGGAGAGCTGTAATGAGTGTTGCCCTGGCTACCACCAGGAACTGTGGCAACCGGGAACCCTCTCTGATGGCAACACATGCGAGAGTAAGCGGAACTTGGTCTTTATGGGCCTAAGTAAAATATCATACTATCAACGTTTGCCAGTTGTCACTTAGTAAACAAAGACATGAAAATGACATGCTGGATTTAGACTTGATTTAATGTGATCCAGATCAGATGAAATAACTTTTTCACGCTTTCAATGAAATCCACTTGCATGTCTCACTCATTCATTGACACACATCTCACTCATTCATTGACACACATCTCACTCATTCATTGACACACATGACAGTTTTTTGTTTCCTATCCCTATGGAGATTTTAACTAATTTACATTATGTTTTATATCAATAGCTATTAAGCAGATTTAACCAAGGGGTTTTCCAAGCTTTTAATGAAAATTTGGTATTTTAAATCATCATCTCTCAGTTGTTTCAGCACCTTGACGAAATAGCACATACTTTGTTTACTCCAAGTACAGAATAAAATAAAAAACTGAACAGTTGGTATATATTCTCAATAATAAACTTCCCTTCAACTACTCTCCCATTGAGATGCACTAGAAGTTATCTGACCGGTGTATGATCCTCCACCACTAGAATGTAACTGCCACGACAAGGCCAACGACTGCTACTTTAACCAGACGGTGGCCAACCGCAAGATGAGCATGAACTCACATGGTGACTTCCATGGCGGGGGCGTTTGTATCAGCTGTACCCAGAACACGGCCGGTGTCAACTGTGAGACCTGCGCAGATGGCTTCTACAGACCCAACAAGGTACTGTCCCCTCACTGACCCTGTAATTCGATGCCCTCTTTGTGTCTCTATGGTCCCCCGTAAGACATTTTGGCAGGTCACATCAAAATGGCTAGCGGACCGGATTTGGCTCGCGGTCCACCAGTTGAAGACCCCTGCCATAAACCAATGTCCCTTTTCTGTCCCTATGGTCCCCGTAATTCAATCCATCAATATGGCCCCTGTTTCCCGAGGACCCTGTGGTCTTCCTAAGTGGCATTTCTATGCACTGTTTTGTACATGCCCATTGTCTTTTGATTGGCTAATAAAATCGTTGTGTGCCTGATTATACACACTACCTAGTCTGTGTTATGTGGCTCAGTGAAAGACTAGATTTACTGTAGAATGCAGCTATTTGGATGTGATGGCCCTTGCTTGGATGGATCAATGGTGATTTATTAAACTTGTAATTGCAGTGTGTACCTTGTGTGGAATGTGAATGGTCAGTTGTGTATTTGTTTCCTTCTGTGTGTGTGTGTGTGTGTGTGTGTGTGTGTGTGTGTGTGTGTGTGTGTGTGTGTGTGTGTGTGTGTGTGTGTGTGTGTGTGTGTGTGTGTGTGTGTGTGTGTGTGTGTGTGTGTGTGTGTAGGTGTCTCCGCACAATGAGAACCCATGTGTGGAGTGCAGCTGTGACATGAAGGGGTCTTTGACTCCTGCCTGTATCAGAGATGACAACCACGCCAAGCCTGAGAATGGTACAAAGACTCTATTCATTCAGATATTTCTTAATGACATTTTTGGGGATTTGTGTGTATTGTATTGTATTGTTAGGTATTACTGCACTGTTGGAGCTAGAAACAGAAGAGTTATATAGCACCTGACATAACATCTGTTAGATAATGTTAACGCCACCAATAACATTTGATTTTAACCCCAATAACGTTTGTTTTCAGCTTGTGTTAAAAACATACCTGCATAGTTCAGTATAGGTCTGAATATCTACCAAAATCATTATGGGAGATGGGTGATAAGGACACTTTAATTTTGGGGATATTCATAAGACTTGAGACTCTACATGTACAGTAATTCAGAGTGTATTATATCTAGCTGACAGTAACGTACCACAGATTCTCCATCTAAGTTTTGGACATAACAGCAAAATACTGAAATTACACTATAGGGCTATGTAGCGCATGTCCTATTGGCTATACTATACTATACTATAGGCAATAGTATACTATAGGCTATACTATAATATAGGCTATACTATACTATACTATACTATACTATACTATAGGCCATACTATACTATAGGCTATACTATAATATAGGCTATACTATACTATAGGCCATACTATACTATAGGCTATACTATAATATAGGCTATACTATACTATACTATACTATAGGCCATAATATACTATAGGCTATACTATAATATAGGCTATACTATAATATAGGCTATACTATACTATACTATACTATACTATACTATAGGCCATACTATAGAATAGCCTATAATATAGTATAGGCTATACTATACTATACTATAGGCCATACTATAGAATAGCCTATAATATAGTATAGCCTATAGTATAGAATAGCCTATAGATAGTATAGCCTATAGAAAATCATAGCCTATAGTAATATATAGCCTATAGTACAGTATAGCCAATAGAATAGCCTATACTATAGTATAACCTATAGTATAGTATAGCCTATAGTATAGTATAGCCTATAGAATAGTATAGCCTAAAGTATAGTATAACCTATAGTATAGTATAGCCTATAGTATAGCCAATAGAATAGCATAGCCTATAGTATAGTATAACCTACAGAATAGTATAGCCTATAGTACAGTATTGCCTATAGTATAGTATAGCCTATAGTACAGTATAGCCAATAGTATAGCCTATAGTATAGTATAACCTATAGTATAGTATAGCCAATAGTATAGTATAGCCTATAGAATAGTATAGCCTATAGTATAGTATAACCTATAGTATAGTATAGCCAATAGTATAGTATAGCCTATAGAATGGTATAGCCTATAGTATAGTATAGCCTACAGAATAGCCTACAGTATAGCCTATAGTATAGTATAGCCTATATACTAGTATAGCCTATAGTATACTATAGCATATGGAATAGTATAGCCTATAGAATAGTATAGCCTACAGTATAGTATAACCTTTAGTATAGTATAGCCTATAGAATAGAATAGCCTACAGAATAGCCTATAGTGTAGTATAGCCTATAGTATAGTATAGCCTATAGAATAGAATAGCCTACAGAATAGCCTATAGTATAGCCTATAGTATAGTATAGCCTATAGTATAGTATAGTATAGCCTATATTATAGTGTAGCCTATAGAATAGAATAGCCTACAGAATAGCCTATAGTATAGCCTATAGAATAGTATAGCCTATATTATAGTGTAGCCTATAGTATACTATAGGTTATACTATACTACAGGCTATGCTATACTATTCTATTGGCTATACTATACTAAAGGTTATACTATACTGTAGGCTATTCTATTTAGGCAAATACTATAGAATAGGCGATGCTATTATATAGGCTATACTGTAGGCTATACATTACTATAGGCAATGATATTCTACAGGCTATACTATACTATAGGCTATGCTATTCTATAGGCTTTGCTGTACTATAGGCTATAGATTACTATAGGCTATACTATTCTCTAGGTTATACTATACTATAGGCTATGCTATTCTATAGGCTTTGCTATACTATAGACTATACTATAGGCTATACTATAGGCTATACCTTACTGTATGATATACTATAGTATATGCTATTCTGTAGGCTGTACTATACTATAGGCTATGCTATAGACTATAGACTGTACTATAGGCTATTCTGTAGGCTATTATATAGGCTATACTATTCTATTGGCTATGCTATTCTATAGGCTATACTATAGACTATAGGCTATACTATACTGTAGGCTATTCTATAGGCTATACTTTACTGTAGACTATGCTATAGGCTATTCTGTAGGCTATTATATAGGCTATACTATTCTATTGGCTTTACTATACTATAGGCTATACTATTGGCTATACTATGCTATAGGTTATACTATACTATAGGCTATTCTATAGGCTATACTATACTATAGGCAATACTATACTGTAGGCTATACTATTATGTGGGCTATACTATACTATAGCCTATACTGTCCTATAGGCTATGCTATTCTATATGCTATACTATACTATAAGCTATACTATACTATAGGCTATTCGATAGGCTACAATACTATAGGCTATGCTATACTATAGGCTATACTATAGGCTATTCTATAGGCTATACTATACTATAGACTATTCAATAGGCTATTCAATAGGTTATTCTATAGGCTATACTATTGTATAGGCTATACTATATTGTAGGCTATACTATTCTATAAGCTATACTATTCTATAGGCTGTACAATACTATAGTTTTTATTTTGTAATTTTTGTAATTTTTTTTATTTCACCTTTATTTAACCAGGTAGGCTAGTTGAGAACTAGTTCTCATTTACAACTGCGACCTGACCAAGATAAAGCTAAGCAGTGCGACACAAACAACAACACAGAGTTACACATGAAATTAACAAACGTACAGTCAATAACACAATAGAAAAAAGTCTATATACAGTGTGTGCAAATGGCGTGAGGAGGTAAGGAAATAAATAGGCCATAGTAGCGAAGTAATTACATTTTAGCAAATTAACACTGGAGTGATAGATGTGCAGATGATGATGTGCAAGTAGAAATACTGGTGTGCAAAAAAGTAAATAAAAACAATATGGGGATGAGGTAGGTAATTGGGTGGGCTATTTACAGATGGGCTGTGTACAGCTGCAGCGATCGGTAAGCTGCTCAGATAGCTGATGTTTAAAGTTAGCGAGGGAGATATAAGTTTCCAACTTCAGCGGTTTTTGCAATTCGTTCCAGTCATTGGCAGCACAGAACTGGAAGGAAAGGCGGCCAAAGGAGGTTTTGGCTTTGGGGAAGACCAGTGAGATATACATGCTGGAGCGTGTGCTACGGGTGGGTGTTGTTATCGTGACCAGTGAGCTGAGATAAGGCGGAGCTTTACCTAGCATTGACTTATAGATGACCTGGAGCCAGTGGGTCTGGCGACGAATATGTAGCGAGGGCCAGCCGACAAGAGCATACAGGTCGCAGTGGTGGGTGGTATATGTGATAGACTGCATCCAGTTTCCTGAGTAGAGTGTTGGAGGCTATTTTGTAAATGACATCACCGAAGTCGAGGATCGATAGAATAGTCAGTTTTACGAGGGTTGAACAGACTGGTAATAGGGGTTGCAACAATGGTGGCGGATAATTTTAGAAAGAGAGGGTCCAGACTATACTATTCTATAGGCTATACTATTCTATAGGCTATACTATAGGCTATAATATTATATAGGCTATACTATTCTATAGACTTTACTGTTCTATAGGCTATAATATTATATAGGCTATACTATTCTATAGGCTATACTATTCTATAGGCTATAATATTATATAGGCTTTACTATTCTATAGGCTATAATATTCTATAGGCTTTACTATTATATAGGCTATAATATTATATAGGCTATACTATTCTATAGGCTATAATATTCTATAGGCTATACTATTCTATAGGCTATACTATTCTATAGGCTATAATATTATATAGGCTTTACTATTCTATAGGCTATAATATTATATAGGCTATACTATTCTATAGGCTATAATATTCTATAGGCTTTACTATTCTATAGGCTATAATATTCTATAGGCTTTACAATTCTATAGACTTTACTATTCTATAGGCTGTACTATTCTATAGGCTATAATATTATATAGACTTTACTATTCTATAGGCTATAATATTATGTAGACTTTACTATTCTATAGGCTATAATATTATGTAGACTTTACTATTCAATAGGCTATAATATTATGTAGACTTTACTATTCTATAGGCTATAATATTATATAGGCTTTACTATTCTATAGACTATACTATTCTATAGGCTATAATATTATATAGGCTTTACTATTCTATAGGCTATAATATTATGTAGACTATAATATTATGTAGACTTTACTATTCTATAGGCTATAATATTATATAGGCTTTACTATTCTATAGGCTATAATATTATGTAGACTATAATATTATGTAGACTTTACTATTCTATAGGCTATAATATTATATAGGCTATACTATTCTATAGGCTATAATATTATATAGGCTATACTATTCTATAGGCTATAATATTATATAGGCTATACTATTCTATAGGCTATAATATTTGTAACGTGTGTCATATAAAGGGAACCAGGGCACAGCGTGTTGAGTGCTCATCTTTACTTTTAATGAAAACACTTAAACAAAGAAAACAAAACAACAGCCAACAGTTCTGTCAGGTTATACTAACAAAACAGAAAACAACTACCCACGAAAACAAAGGGGAAAAAGCCTGCCTAAGTATGGCTTCCAATCAGAGACAACGATAGACAGCTGCCTCTGATTGGAAACCATACCCGGCCAAAACATAGAAAACAAACACATAGAATGCCCACCCCCTATCACACCCTGACCTACCTAAACAGAGAAAAAACAGCTCTCTTAGGTCAGAGAGTGACACTATTATATAGGCTATAATATTATATAGGCTATAATATTATATAGGCTTTACTATTCTATAGGCTATAATATTATGTAGGCTTTACTATTCTATAGGCTATAATATTATGTAGACTTTACTATTCTATAGGCTATAATATTATGTAGACTTTACTATTCTATAGGCTATAATATTATATAGGCTATAATATTATGTAGACTTCACTATTCTATAGGCTATAATATTCTATAGGCTTTACTATTCTATAGGCTATAATATTATATAGGCTATAATATTATGTAGACTTTACTATTCTATAGGCTATAATATTATATAGGCTTTACTATTCTATAGGCTATAATATTATGTAGGCTTTACTATTCTATAGGCTATAATATTATATAGGCTATAATATTATATAGGCTTTACTATTCTATAGGCTATAATATTATGTAGACTTTACTATTCTATAGGCTTATAGCTACTTCTATAGGCTATAATATTATATAGACTTTACTATTCTATAGGCTATAATATTATATAGACTTTACTATTCTATAGGCTATAATATTATATAGACTTTACTATTCTATAGGCTTTACTATTCTATAGGCTATAATACTTATATAGGCTATAATATTATATAGGCTATAATATTCTATAGGCTTTACTATTCTATAGGCTATAATATTATGTAGACTTTACTATTCTATAGGCTATAATATTATATAGGCTATACTATTCTATAGGCTATAATATTATATAGGCTATAATATTATATAGGCTTTACTATTCTATAGGCTATACTATTCTATAGGCTATGCTATTGTCTTTGTTAACTATACTGTCCCGTCTTGACTGTGCTGTGTAGGTCTGAACCCAGGCCAGTGTCTGTGTAAGGAGGGCTTTGCGGGCGAGCGCTGTGACCGCTGTGCCTTTGGCTACAGGGACTTCCCCCTATGTTCACGCTGTGAGTGCAGTTTGGAGGGCAGCCTCAACATCGACCCCTGCACAGAGTGCATCTGCAAGGTAACGCTGGGGAACACGGCACTGTAAAACGCAACACTGTTATGGGTTAACTGTGCTGTTATAGTGGCTAATTTGGATTGTGTGTGTTTGTGTGTATATGTGTGTGTGTGTGTAGCGGTCAGGTGTGGGGTTGTGTGTGGGGGGGGGGTAACGGTGCACTTGCATGATGACTAACCATAATGTTCCTATAAAACCAAACCCCCTAACCTCCACTGTGTCTCTGTTGCAGGAGAACGTGATGGGGGCTGACTGTGACCTGTGTAAGCAGGGTTTCTTCAACCTGGAGGGCAGTGACCCAGAGGGCTGCACTGAATGTTTCTGCTTCGGTGTGTCTGACGTGTGTGAGCGCTCCCCCTGGTCTATGTCTCAGGTAACATACAGCCACACCCACATCCAAATGCACCCTCATTGTGAATATGTTCCTTTACACAGGAATATACAAACAACTCCAACGACTCAGCATAGTTTTGGTGGGAGCCTTTAAACTATTTGATACTGTACAACTCAATAACATATAACCAGTAAATTGGATCGGTCTGTGATGTTGTCATGGCGAGTTTATAGAACAAAGAATTCTCCTGGCCCCACAGACTGTGCACTCCAATGGATGGCTCCTTACCACTAAAAGCGAACCTGTCTACACGGCACCCCTCACAGATGAAGACAACAACCTCATCATCCCAAACATCACCATGATCCAATTGTACCGTTTTGTTTCTACATGGGCCGCCCCAGAGTCCCTCCTGGGGAAAAGGGTACGTTTCGTTAGCGTATACTGTACCTATGGAGTCCCCTATTCCTTTTCAGCTCAATGCTCCAGTGGCGTTAGCATTAGCTATCTCATTTTGCTGTTCAGATAGCTAATGACCTGCATGTATTAGCTTCAAACAAATAGATTTTACAATCAACTCTCTCTGTCTCTCTCTCTCTCTTGTATTTCTCTCTCTCTTTCATCCATTCTCTATCTTTCTCTCTCTCCCCCTTTCTCTCTCCCCACTCTCTCTCTGTCTCGCTTTCTCTTGCTACTGTATTTTTGTCTCTCTCTCTCTCTCTCTCTCTCTCTCTCTCTCTCTCCACTCGTCCTGTTCTATCCTCCCACTGTGTTAACACAGGGTGCCCTGTAATTATAGTCAAGCAGGGCCAGGCACTTTATTCATCCCTGAGTTAATGATGCTCCACTCGTTAGAAGCCTGTCTAATATGTTTGCTACCCATTAGTCCCTCAGGTGATTACAGTTAATTCATTCATTAAAATGAGTCATTATCTATGGCATGTCCTTAATATCGGGTGGGAGGGAGAGATAAAGATAGGGGGGGTGTTTATCCTGAAGGGACAGATTTCATGTCAATATTTAGTGTGATGAATTTCCACTATTGCATATTTGCTGTAGGTACTGTTTTCTTGAGTGTAACACTCTCTCCCTTTTTCCAATGTTCCCTTTGGACATTTCTATGTGAAGCTGACATCGTACGGAGGGTTTTTGAGCTACAGCGTGGCGTATGATGTTTCAGTGGACAACGTGGACAAGTCTCTGCCGTCACAGTTTGATTTGATTATCGAGGTAAGCTACTATTTGGCTAACTAAATATTGGGCTAACAGATATTGGGCTAACAGATATTGGGCTAACTAAATATTGGGCTAACAGATATTGGGCTAACTAAATATTGGGCTAACAGATATTGGGCTAACTAAATATTGGGCTAATAGATATTGGGCTAACTAAATATTGGGCTAATAGATATTGGGCTAACTAAATATTGGGCTAACAGATATTGGGCTAACTAAATATTGGGCTAATAGATTTTGGGCTAACTATTGGGCTTACAGGTAGAATAGCGTTTAGAGAGGCTGCTGGTTTAAAATCCTAGATGCCATTACCTGCCATTGTGCCCTTGAGCAAGGCACTTAACCCCCCACAACAACAGCTCCCCGGGCGCCCAGTGTGGCAGCCCCCACACCTCTCCACAACCTCTATATGTATGTGTATGTCCTGTATGTGTGTCTTTCAGATGGGGTTGGGTTAAATGTGTAAGTCAAATTTCAGTTGGACCTTGTGTGCAATTGACCAATAAAGCGATCTGATCTTATCATTTTCAACCTGGCTATGATATTAGCGGTATGGAAGTGCAATGGAAAGCAAGACTAACTAAAACCTTCCCAATGGGCACAGACGTCAGTTCTATTTTTGATTTACATTGGGTTGAGTTGTCAACTAACGTGAGTTCAACGTGAAATCCTCCCAAAAATGCATCATGACATTGGATTTAGGTTAAAAGTTGAGTGAAATAAAAGACAAAATTCCCGTATGCTGATGACTTTTTCCAAATCCAATCTTGATTCAATGTCATCACATACATTTTTTGTTGTTGTTGAAATGACGTGGAAACAACGTTGATTCAACCAGCTTTTTCCAGTGGGTAATTTAAAAGAAAGCTCTAGCCCCTAGCCCCTGGGGTTGGGGGCTAGTGTTTGAGTACACCAACCCCTGAACCTACATCAGGTCGTCATTGTAAATCACAATGTGTTGCTAACTACCTTGTTTGGATGTGCCACCAGGGGAATGGGAGGACCCTGCGTCAGATGCCCCCCAGGCAGCTCTTGCTGACGCCCCTGCGTGAGCAGCATGTTTCTGTGGAGCTCTTGCCACAGAGCTTCGTAGACCTGCACACAGGTCAGAGGGTGGACAGGGACGGGCTGATGACTGCACTGGCCGACGTGGCCGGGCTGAGGATCAGAGGTCACCTCAATGCCAGCGCAGAGGGGGAACTCAGGTTGAGCACGGTATCTCTGGACATGGTAGACATCAATTCTACTAACACAGTCCAGGCCTGGGACGTGGAGCAGTGTGAGTGTCCCTTGGGCTACTCTGGCACATCCTGTGAGGTAAAAACCCAGGTCATGTGACAGTGGCCAGATTGATACTGTTTACTACTGTAGGGTGTCTAGACTATTTTGTTAATGATTTGAGCTGCATCCATTGTAAAAGCAAAGCTCATTATGCTTTTCAGTTGGCTTGGTTAGTTAGAGGTAGAAGAAGAGCATGGTGTTAGCAACAATGTTGCGGGTTCAATTCCCACATATTTTTGAATACGTGTTTACTATGTGTCACTTCAGGTAAACACAACTGCTAAATGATTATGTTATAGTTGTCTTTGTGTTTGTAGTACTGTGTGTATGGATTCAGAGGAGGCTGGTGGGAGGAGCTATAGGAGGACGGGCTCATTGTTAATTGCTGGAATGGAATGAATGAAACAGTATCAAACACATCAAACATATGGAAACCACGTTTGACTCTGTTCCAATTATTCCATTTCAGCCAATACAGTGAGCCCGTCCTCCTATAGCTCCACCCACCAGCCTCCTCTGTCTGGATTATATTATGTCATATGAGCCACACAATCTGAGTACCTGTGCTTACTGTATGTGACTTTGGGTAACAGCGACCGCTAAATGATGTTATTGTTGTTCTCTCTGTGTTTGTAGTCCTGTTCATCTGGGTTCTATCGTGTCGGGGGGATCCTGTTCGGAGGCAACTGTCTCCAGTGTGAGTGTAACGACCACGCTACGGAATGTGACATCAACGGAGTGTGTCTGGTGAGTCCTCTATCTGCAGCGTGTCATGTTTAGACAGCGGGGGGCATAGACCTAACATCTGCACTAGGTAACCTCTGAACCAGTCAGAGCTTCACTTCGCAGTTAGAGGCTACAGCACACCAATGAGCAAACCCCCAGTAGGAAGCTTCCTGGCTTGAGCTGTGTTTGTTAACAGTCATATGATGAATCACTCTTCTATGCTGCATCTGAAATGGCATCCTATTCCTAAATTCCTTTTTAATTTTATTTAGTTTTTAACTTTTATTTAACTAGGCAAGTCAGGTAGTGCACTACTATATAGTGCACTACTTTTGGCTAGAGCCATATCCTATCCCCTATGTAGTGCACTAAATTATAGGGAACTTTGGACTGTGATTCAATTGAATTCTTCGCTTTATTGGATGACAAGTTAATGCTGTGTTAGGCGTTTAAATATCAGTGATTATCCAATGGCTACTGCCAGGTATCCGTTCTGTCAATATACTATGTCAATCAAAAGACATGCTAAAGTTACTACATTCAATTACATTAGTGAAAATGCTTCACGTTGATGCGGTTAGGTTTAGCGGTTAGGTTTAGCGGTTAGGTTTAGCGGTTTGGTTTAGCGGTTAGGTTTAGCGGTTTGGTTTAGCGGTTAGGTTTAGCGGTTAGGTTTTGCGGTTAGGTTTAGCGGTTTGGTTTAGCGGTTTGGTTTAGCGGTTTGGTTTAGCGGTTTGGTTTAGAGGTTAGGTTTAGCGGTTAGGTTTAGAGGTAAGGTTTTGCGGTTAGGTTTTGCGGTTAGGTTTTGCAGTTAGGTTAAGAGGTTAGGTTTAGCGGTTAGGTTTAGCGGTTAGGTTTAGCGGTTAGGTTTAGCGGTTTGGTATAGCGGTTAGGTTTAGCGGTTAGGTTTAGCGGTTAGGTTTTGCGGTTAGGTTTAGCGGTTTGGTATAGCGGTTAGGTTTAGCGGTTTGGTATAGCGGTTAGGTTTAGCGGTTTGGTTTAGCGGTTTGGTTTAGCGGTTTGGTTTAGCGGTTAGGTTTAGCGGTTTGGTTTAGCGGTTTGGTTTAGCGGTTAGGTTTAGCGGTTTGGTTTAGCGGTTAGGTTTAGCGGTTTGGTTTAGCGGTTAGGTTTAGCGGTTTGGTTTAGCGGTTAGGTTTAGCGGTTTGGTTTAGCGGTTAGGTTTAGCGGTTTGGTTTAGCGGTTAGGTTTAGCGGTTTGGTATAGCGGTTAGGTTTAGCGGTTAGGTTTAGCGGTTAGGTTTAGCGGTTAGGTTTAGCGGTTAGGTTTAGTGGTTTGGTTTAGCGGTTAGGTTTGGTGGTTAGGTTTAGCGGTTAGGTTTAGCAGTTTGGTGCACTTAAAGGGATAGTTCACTTTTTATGAGCTTTATTTTTGACTTACCTAGGGTGTTAATCCAAACAGTTTTTAAAAAAGTGGGAAATCATCTAAAATGTCCACTGCCATGTTAACTATCCCATTAACAGTGGATGTTGAGACATCTCTAAAATGTCCACTGCCATGTTAACTATCCCATTAACAGTGGATGTTGAGACATCTCTAAAACGTCCACTGCCATGTTAACTATCCCATTAACAGTGGATGTTGAGACATCTCTAAAACGTCCACTGCCATGTTAACTATCCCATTAACAGTGGATGTTGAGACATCTCTAAAACGTCCACTGCCATGTTAACTATCCCATTAACAGTGGATGTTGAGACATCTCTAAAACGTCCACTGCCATGTTAACTATCCCATTAACAGTGGATGTTGAGACATCCCAAGAAATGTGGTTGCTATGGTGTGTCTATGGCAGCGTAAGGGCATGTGAGTCAGACCAGAAATAAGTTTTATCGGGCACTGTCGCCTTAAATCTTTCCCCAGGACTGTACTCACAATACCACTGGGCCCCACTGTGACCAATGCCTCCACGGTTACTATGGCAACCCCTCTGAGGGCACCCCGGAGGACTGCCAGAGATGCGCTTGCCCGTTGACAGTGGCGACGAACAAGTGAGTGACTGTGCCAACATGCCATTCATTCAGATTGTAGAATCCCTCTCCATGGCGATAGATGGGTCACATATGTGTGAACACTGGGTGGTGGAGAGTCTGGCTGATATTGGTTGTTGTAGGTTTCATGTCAACAACAGAATGTTTCAACTGTACCAGGTACTGTATTGCTTTCTTTAATGACAGGTTAGCTGTTGTGTGAACTGATACCAAGCTTAACATTAGTGCTGGTGTTTGTCAATGTTAGGGGGTGGAAGGGGTGGGATCTCCACTCATACAATATGAAATGATTAAAGTTTTAGAAAAGCCCTATAAATAGAAAGCTCTTACCAGATAATGTGATGTCATCATTACAGTCCTCCCTGCTCACGCTCCTGTTCTGTTCTTCAGTTTCAGCCCCACCTGTTTCCTAGAGGGCCCTGGGCAGGTGACATGTGACCAGTGTCAGCAGGGCTACACTGGGACTAAGTGTGAGAGGTATGTTGACTAAAGGTTATTAAACCGTACATTCTCAGTTTGACCGTGTCTTCACTACTTAAACCTGTACCATATAATCAGTTATACAGTGCATTTGGAAAGTATTCAGACCTCTTGACCTTTTCCACATTTTGTTACATTATAGCCTTTTTTTATATTTGTTTAAATCATGTTTTTTCTTCTTCGTCAATCTACACACAATACCCCATAACAACGAAGCAAAAACAGGTTTTTATACATTTTTACAAATGTATAAAAAAAAAAAACGGAAATATTACATTTACGTAAGTATTCAGACCCGTTACTCAGTACTTTGTTGAAGCACCTTTGGCAGCGATTACAGCCTTGAGTCTTCTTGGGTATGACGCTACAAGCTTAGCACACCTGTATTTGGGGAGTTTCTCCCATTCTTCTCTGCAGATTGTCTCAAGCTCTGTCAGGTTGGATGGGGAGCGTTGCTGCACAGCTATTTTCAGGTCTCTCCAGAGATGTTTGATCAGGTTCAAGTCCGGGCTCTGGCTAGGCCACTCATAGACATTCAGACACTTGTCCCGAAGCCACTCCTGCGTTGAATGGTCGTTGTCCTGATGGAACGTGAACATGTTAGATCGGGTTCAAGTCAGTGCTCTGGCTGGGCCACTCAGTGCTCAAATAAATGCTTCACAGAGTTCAAGTAACAGACACATCTCAACATCAACTGTTCAGAGGAGACTGTGTGAATCAGGCCATGGTCGAATTGCTGCAAAGAAACCACTACTAAAGGACACCAATAATAAGAAGAGACTTGCTTTGGCCAAGAAATCCCAACCTCAACCCAATATGACCAGGGGCACCCCCTATTGACTTTGCCTGGGTGGGGGGTACTCACTACCCAGCCATGGAGCCCTTCCACACCCTTAAAGGCATTAGAAACCATTTGAGATGGTTTGGGATGAGTTGGACCGCAGAGTGAAGGAAAAGTAGCCAAAAAGTGTTCAGCATATGTGGCAACTCCTTCAAGACTGTTGGAAAATCATTCCAAGTGAAGCTGGTTGAGAGAATACCAAGAGTGTGCAAAGCTGTCATCAAGGCAAAGGGTGGCTACTGAAGAATCTCAAATATAAAATATATTTTAATTTGTTTAACACTTTTTTGGTTACAACATGATTCAATGTGTTATTTCATAGTTTTGATGTCTTAACAATTTTTTTGCAATGTAGAAAATAGTAAAAATAAGTAAGTAGATGTGTCCAAACCTTTGACTGGTACTGTACTTAATAACAGTTTACATGGGGAAATTATACTTGAAACTCAAGTACAATACATTAGTACTAGTCTCAACCATTTAACTAATAGTTTATTGTATTGTTTGTTCATCTTCTAACTTTGACATCTCCAGGTGTGCTAACGGTTACCATGGTGAGCCGATGGTGGCAGGCCAGGAGTGCGTGGTGTGTGAGTGTAACGGTAACGTGGACCCCTGGGAGCCGGGCCACTGTGACACCAGCAGCGGTGTGTGTCTGAAGTGTCACAGCCACACCAGCGGAGACCAGTGTGAGAGGTGTGAGGACGGCTACTACGGTGACGCCATCACCGCCAAGAACTGCCAGGGTAGGAGAGCCATGGTGGTGGTGATGTTAATGGTGACGAGGAAGATGAAGAGGAGGAGGATGATGAGGATCATTATTGTCCTTTTAGTGGATTCTTCCACAGATCCCCACAAAGTTACATTTACACAACAAGCAATGTCCCTTGCCACCATGTACTGAACATACTAGTTAACAGAGATACCAGCATCCATCTAACTGTAGTCTATGATATGTACTGAACTACATCACAGAATGTACACAGTGAGAATAGACAGGAAATAGACACTTTTGCACGTTTCTGAGTAACAGTTAGCAAATCAGAGGAATGCTGAGTGAAGGACGTGGCCAACCAACCACAGATTAAATCTCAACTTTGACCTACATCTGCTTCCCCCCCGGCCCCAACATCACATTTTAGACCTAATCCTAACAATAAGGTCTGTTATGGGTCAGGAACCATATTCATCTGAAGGTAGCAGTGCTGATCTTGGATCAGGTCCCACCTTATCCATGTAATCTCATTCATTATGATCTAAAAGGTAAGACTGATCCTAGATCAGCACTCCCTTTCTGAGACGCATTGTGAATACAGACCCAGACATTTTACCCCAGGCATTGTGATGTCAAAGGTCAGGTTAAATCCCTGTTTGAATATGATATGGCATGGGACCTGGCCTCTCAGGGCAGCTTATGAACAGCTTATGTCTTATAACCATCACATGAAGCTGTATAATCCCCTTAGCCTCTGGGTATGATAATACTGCAGCCTTCTCCTTCCCAGACCTGGTTTTGTGACAATGTCTGCGTTCCACAACATTGACAATACATTTATGTTATGACAATAGGAATGTTGTATTCATAGGGACATATGTGGATGGATTCAGTCATCACCTAGAATGGAACTTATTTGGCCGTCAAACATGATCCTAAATATTATGATGGATGTGCAATTTTACTTCAGATGTGTGTGTGTTTCATTCTCATGAAAGACAACTGTAGAAGAGCTCTTTATAATGGATAGAGTGACATCTAGGGGAATATCGCAATACTGCAAGTCTTGCATACCTTCACTCGTTCAGCCTCATTTCACTAAACTTGCTAAAATGTCTGCATATTGTTTATACTACATGAAAAACAAACAGTATTCTATCATCACGATGGATCTTTGAGAACTGTGTGAACTCTCACCTCACCGGTATTCTTTTCAACACAAAGAGCATGAGTCCTGATGTTATTAACATGTATGTTTACGACTATGTTTTGCTACCTATTTCTCCACTGCGTGTAGCTTGTGGTTGCCATGAAAAAGGGTCGTACTCGGGAGTGTGTGACCTGCTCACTGGACAGTGTACCTGCAAACCCAACGTGGTGGGAGAGAAGTGTGACCAGTGTCAGGTATGTAGATTATATAGCATTATTTGTGCTCACGTACCAAAGGGCCAAGAGTTTTTCTGGCTATATGGTCGAGTCACATGGCCAGTCCCTTCTACCCTCCTAGTCTATTTTCCCTGTAATTCCTCCCAACTCTCCACTCCCACACCTCTACATGGAATGAGTATTTGCAATTTGGAAGCAGATACTAAGTTACTAATCCTAACCCAGCCCAGTCCATTGGAACGCTTAGTTATCAGTGGGTGTCCAAGGTCTCCCGCTTATCTCCTTTCCGTGTCCCGCTTCCCACACCCACCTTCCAATAGAGCCCAGCTTGTCGGAAGGCAGTCCAATGTTTTGGATATATTCATTAACAGGGTCAGCTTATCTATCGCCTCCCTGGCAGAGAGAGGGAGGGAAGGAGGGGGACAGAGACATATTTTTTGTAGATTTTTTGGGGGGCAGTAGCTGGGTTTATTTGCTCGAGGTGGGGGAGGGGAGCTCTTTGGCTGGGCAGGGGCTGTTGAAATGCAACCAAAAACACATGGATTTAAAACACCTAGAGATGGTTATCTAGAGAAAACAGTAGAGCAATCTTGGACTTCTCTCTCTCTCTCTCTCTCTCTCTCTCTCTCAATAAGTTTAATTAATTTTGCATTCCAATTGGGGATATAGATATTGATAGATGGGGATGGAAGAGGGTTAGCAGTTTCTCTCTAATCCGAGAATCAGATGCTCTGGCTGTGGTAAATTCTGACCCAAGGCCTGGATGTCTGGTTCCTGGTTCTCCATTGGGTCCAACTTGGACTGAGAGTTGACCGTTTTGACAGAGAGGACTGATATAACAGGAGATAGGAAGTACTTCCTGCCTGTTCATGTTTGGTGACAGTGAGACCCCCTGATTGATAGTGACGATGTCATTGGACATGTAGAAGTGTTGCATCTAACGTCACTTGGCCTCCTGCTACATGCTCTCTATCAAGGAAACAGACTCAGAGTAATGTGCACCTTTTATGTCTGGATATACTTGTATTGATGTTTTACAGCTTAAGAAAGTTTGAATGAAAGATCAAGAGGGTTCTCAGAATTATGCTGCTTAGTTGATGGAATTTACTAAGAATTGGTGTTTTCGTCTGTGTTTTCCAGGTGGGCTTCCACGGTCTTCTCAACGGACAGGGGTGCAGAGAATGTGACTGTATCCAGTCAGGATCTGTGTCCATGGCCTGTGAGGAAGATGGGCAGTGCCAATGCATCCCAGGGGTGGCGGGGGACAAGTGTGACCGCTGTCATCACAGTTACTTTAACTTCCAGGGCAGCGGCTGTACACGTAAGGCCACAAACATTACCCAAACTTTACCAACCAGGGCAGCGGCTGTACACGTAAGGCCACAAACATTACCCAAACTTTACCAACCAGGGCAGCGGCTGTACACGTAATGCCACAAACATTACCCAAACTTTACCAGACATTTACATCTGAGTTTCATTCTGATCTGAACCAACCATAATGCTCTCTCCACCCACCCACCCTCTCTCTCTCTCTCTTTCTCTTTCTCTCTCTCTCTCTTCATCTTCATCTCCATCTCTCTCTCTCTCTCTCTCTCTCTCTCTCTCTCTCTCTATCTCTCTTTCTCTCTCTCTCTTCATCTCCATCTCTCTCTTTCTCTCTCTTCATCTCCATCTCTCTTTCTCTCTCTTTCGCCATCTCTCTCTCTCTCCATCTCCATCTCTCTCTTTCTCTTTCGTTCTCCCTCTCCATCTCTCTCTCTCCATCTCTCTCTCCATCTCTTTCTCTCTCTCTCTACTCCCCCCATCAGAGTGTGAGTGTGCCCACACCCATGGCAACTGTAACGTGACAACAGGCGAGTGTATCTGTCCTCCCCACACCAGAGGAGAGAAGTGTGATCTGTGTGAGGAAGGTCACTGGGGTCACGACACTGTGACAGGCTGTAAGGTAAAACCTACTTCTCCAACTGGAAATGTAGAAGCCTTTATTAGGCCTACATAGCCCTACATAAACCTTTTTAATGCCTACATAGATGCTTCATAAGTTATAACTGTAACAAGCAAATCATATAACATAAAAGGTGTTTATTAAAGCTCATCTTTGTCCCTTTGTTCCTAGTCATGTAACTGCAGTGAGACGGGCAGCTCTGCCACCCAGTGTGGCATCACCAACGGGCAGTGCCAGTGCCGCTCTGATTTCGCTGGGCAGAACTGTGACCGCTGCGCCATGGGCTACAGGGGCTACCCAGAATGCACGGTGTGCAACTGCAACATCAACGGCACCAGAGAGGAGTTCTGTGATGAGGAACTGGGTGTGTGCAGCTGTGAGGCCCCAGGGAACTGTGTGTGCAAGGTACTTCAACTGTTGGTGGAATTAGTTGAGTGAACAAAAAGTATTCGTTCATATGATGGAATATCATATCTGTTATGGCCTATGATAGTGTTGTGTTTTATTGTGTCCGTACTAAGTATATTGTCTCTTTTAATTAATTGGTCTCTGGTTGCCAGGACAATGTGGGCGGAGGTGGCTGTGATGAGTGTAAGAAGGGAACCTTGGGCCTATCTATTTCTAACCCGGCCGGCTGCAGCCCCTGCTTCTGTTTCGGGGTCTCCTCAGACTGTGAGGAGCTGGGTGGGATGGTCCGGGTGCCGGTGAGTACAGTCCACTTATCCAAACCCTCCTCATCCTGGGGTCTGTTCAGTGAGTTGAAACATTCAGAACGCTGACGATAGAAATGTGCTGATTAGACCCACTGGGCACAAATGTCAGTTTAACTTCTAGTTTTGTTGAGTTTTCAACTAACGTGAATTCAACGTGAAATCAACAAAAAAGGTCACCATGTCATTGAATTTAGGTTAAAAGTTGGGTGAAAAATAGGAAATGCCCTTACATTGATGACTTTTTGCAAATCCAATCAGTTTTCCATGTTGATTCAACATCATCAAATAGATTTCTTGAGTTTAAAAAATGCAGAAACAATGTTGATTCAACCAGTTTTTTGCCTAGTGGGGAGCGATCACTCTACACTGCTTGCCATGACAGATGAATATGTCTGTTTGGCAAAATGCATTTTCTACCTGAATGTTTGTAATGTTGCACCTTCTGGATTTTTATTTTCCATTGCAAAACGTTTTAAAACGTGTGCCTGCTACTGAATATTACCCTGGTTTCCTGTTTTAGTCCCGCCCATCTGCTTCCTCTTCAGATGGGTGGCTATGCTAACAGATATTGAGAAACTGTCTGCCATTGTCTGAAGGGGTTGAGCGGACTTCATTCCGCCACGTCTGTATGACATCATGGCACATTTTTTGAAACAAAATACGTCTTATTCTTTCTAGTCGCTGTCTGGGATTGCAATACCTTTGTTTAGTGATACTCTTATATTCTTTATACAACAATACTGTATAATAACTTGGCTTCTATTTGTCTGGTTTATGTCAGAATCATTTTCTCTGTCTTGTTTATAACCTCGTTAGCCAAGAAACAACCGGCATGGCAAATCTAACAATAGATCATGCTTAGAGCCTGGAGTTGTTATAACCTCGTTAGCCAAGAAACAACCTGCATGGCAAATCTAACAATAGATCATGCTTAGAGCCTGGAGTTGTTATAACCTCGTTAGCCAAGAAACAACCTGCATGGCAAATCTAACAATAGATCATGCTTAGAGCCTGGAGTTGTTATAACCTCGTTAGCCAAGAAACAACCTGCATGGCAAATCTAACAATAGATCATGCTTAGAGCCTGGAGTTGTTATAACCTCGTTAGCCAAGAAACAACCTGCATGTCAAATCTAACAATAGATCATGCTTAGAGCCTGGAGTTTTTCCTGAAAATGCGTTATGACCTGGAAGATATAATCTATTTCTGAGTTCAAAGCTATTTAGTCAGGTGTATCCAGACAATGATTTGGCAGGTAGCCTAGTGGTTAGAGCAGGTAGCCTAGTGGTTAGAGCAGGTAGCCTAGTGGTTAGAGCAGGTAGCCTAGTGGTTAGAGCAGGTAGCCTAGTGGTTAGAGCGTTGGTGCCAGTAACTGAAAGGTTGCTAGATTGAATCCCCGAGCTGACAAGGTAAAAATCTGTCATTCTGCCCCTGAACAAGGCAGTTAACCCACTGTTCCTAGGCCGGCATTGTAAATAAGAATGTGTTCTTAACTGACTTGCCTTGTTAAATAAATCAAAATGATAATTCTCCAGCTGTATACTATCTCATCTGTCTGGATGAAGAACAATATCTGTATCCTCATTACTCGCTGAATGCTCCTAATTAGCTTCATTTTAATTGGACACAATAGAGAGGAAATGAAATGCCTAGAAAGATACCCAATAGGATGCCCATCTGTTATGGCGGTGGCCCTTAGTGATGCCACGTACAGTGCCCGCTGCTCGCAGCCCGGCTCAAGGACACACGTTCCCTGTGTAGCATCCCCCCCGGCCCCTCAGACAGAGGAATCTGAAAGACCACAGATGTAGCTAGCCGGGTTATCTATTTCCTGGTCATAATTAGTGATAAGAGATGGCACAGCTGAGCTGGCTGTAAATCAGTGGAGGCTGCTGAGGGGAGGTTGGCTCATAACAATGGATGGAACGGAGCGAATGGAATGGCGTTGAACACATAGAAACCATGTTTGATGTATTTGATACCATTCCATCAACCTCCTGTGCTGTAGACCTCATCTCCTGATGGAGGACAGTAGTGTGTGTGTGTGTGTGTTGTGTGTGTGTGTGTGTGTGTGTGTGTGTGTGTGTGTGTGTGTGTGTGTGGGTCTGCATCCGTGTGTGTCTGCATCTGTGTGTGTGTGTGTGTGGGTGTGTGTGGGTGTGTGTGTGTGTGTGTGTGTGTGTGTGTGTGTGTGTGTGTGTGTGTGTGTGTGTGTGTGTGTGTGTGTGTGTGTGTGTGTGTGTGCGTGTGTGTGTGTGTTTGTCAATGCACATACTCATGTGTTTGTGTGTATCTATCTCTGCATACAGATCACACTGGGTTCTGACCCAGAGCTGCTCCATGTGGTCAGTCAGAGTGACCTCCAGGGCAGTGTAGTGGGGGTCTACTACCAGAACCCAGACATGCTGTTAGACATCAGGGACATAGAGACCCCCAGCCTGGCTGGACCCTACTACTGGAGGCTGCCTAAACACTACCAGGGAAACAAGGTGCACTACACCTCACATCACTGTTACCTCATGAAGTGACTACAGTGCCCTCCACTAATATTGGCACCCTTGGTAAATATAAGCAAAATGGGATGTGAAAAAAATGGCTTTGCTTTTTATCCTCTTGCTCTTTCATTCAAAATATTCACAAAAATCGAACGTTTAATTGAAGTAAAATTATTGAAAAAAATAAATGTGAAATAAATATTTTTCTCCGAAACATGTGTGCCACAATTATTGGCACACCTAGAAATTCTTATGAGTAAAATCTAACTGAAGTATATTCCCATTCATATGTTACATTTTTAAGTTCACCTGAGTGATTAGGAACCCTTAAGTGGTAAGCCATGACTTCCTGTTTCACTGGGGTATAAATATGAGGTGACACACAGACCAAGTTCCCATAATCATCCATCACTATGGGAAATACCAGGGAATACAGTAATGATGTGAGGCAAAAGGTTGTTGAGCCGCACAAATCAGGAAATGGCTATTAGAAAATAGCTCAACGGTTGAAAATGCCCATTTCCACTATCAGGGCAATAATGAAGAAGTTTAAAGCAACTGGAGATGTTAACAATGGGCCTGGAAGAGGCTGTGTGTCTATATTGACCCCCGCACAGTGAGGAGGATATTTTGAGTAGACAAAACATCTCCAAGGATCACTGATGGAGAATTGCAGACGTTAGTTTGGTTTTGGGGTCAGAAAGTCTCCAAAACTATGATTAGACGTCACCTACGTAACCACAAGTTGTTTGGGAGGGTTGCCATAAAAAAGCCTTTTCTGGCATCAAACTACAAACTCAAGCGCCTACAGTTTGCCAAACGTTACTGGAACTTTCAGTGGGACAGGATTCTATGGTCAGATGACACCTAAATAGAGCTTTTTGGAAACAAACACCAGAGGTGGGTTTGGCGTAGACAGAAAAGATAGATATGCAGAAAAGTACCTCATCCTCACTGTGAAGTATCGTGGTGGATCTTTGATGTTGTAGGCCTGTTTTTCTTCCAAAGGCCCTGGACAACTTTTTAGGATACATGT